>NC_088396.1:16397448-16674948 GCF_034236695.1 Oncorhynchus nerka | reverse complement strand
CCAACTGCCGTGTCTTTGTGAGACGCAGAGTAGGTGAACGGATGATCCCTGCACGTGTGGTTCCCACCGTGAAGCATGGAGGCGGAGGTGTGATGGTGATATGCTGGTTACACCGTCTGAGATTTACTTAGAATTCATGGCACACTTAACCAGCATGGCTACCATAGCATTCTGCAGCAATATGCCATCATGTCTGGTTTGCACTTAGTGGGAGTGTCATTTGTTTTTCAACAGGACAATGACCCAACACATATCCAGGCTGTGTAAGGGCTATTTGACCAAGAAGGAGAATGATTGAGTGCTGCATCAGATGACCTGGCCTCCACAATCACCCGACCTCAACCCAATTGAGATGGTTTGGGATGAGTTGGACCCCAGAGTGCAGGAAAAGCAGCCAACAAGTGCTCAGCATATGTGGGAACTCCTTCAAGACTGTTCAAATGTCATTCTTCATTAAGCTGGCTGAGGGAATGGCAAGAGTGTGCAAAGCTGTCATCAAGGCAAAGGGTGGCTACTTTGAAGAATCTCAAATATAAAATATATTTGTACTTTTTAACACTTTTTTGGTTACTACATGAATCCATCTGTGCTATTTCATAGTTTTGATGTCTTCACTATTATTCTACAATGTAGAAAATAATAAAAATAAAGAAAAACCCTGGAATGAGTAGGTGTGTCCAAACTATTGACTGGTACTGTGTTTGAGAGTGTGTGACAGTTGCTGTGTGTAATTCCTGTCCATATCTATTTTTGATTCTGTCATTCAGTACTCAAGGTCATGAAGCAAACTTGACTATTCCCAGGGCTCCAATCATAACCTCCATTGACTCCATTTGACAGTATATCCTCACAGTGAATAAGACACATTTATACTGCATAGCCTTCTTCCCATCCTGTTTCCCGGTGCTGCCACTGGCATTAAACAAAGCATGTGTGTTCATGTATGCTGATGATTCAACCATATAAGCATCAGCAACCACAGCTAATGAAGTCACTGAAACCCATAACAAAGAGTTGCAGTCTGTTTTGGAATGGGTGGGCAGTAATAAACTGCTCCTGAACATCTCTAAAACTAAGAGCATTGTATTTGGTACAAATCATTCCCTAAGTTCTAGACCTCAGCTGAATCTGGTAATGAATGGTGTGGCTGTTGAACAAGTGGAGGAGACTAAATAATTTGGCGTTACCTTAGATTGTAAACTGTCATGGTCAAAACATTTAGATTCAATGGTTGTAAAGATGGGGAGAGGTCTGTCTGTAATAAAGAGATGCTCTGCTTTTTTGACACCACACCCCAAAAAGCAAGTCCTACCGGCTCTAGTTTAGTCTAATCTTGATTATTGTCCAGTCGTGTGGTCCAGTGCTGCAAGGAAAGAGCTAGTTAAGCTGCAGCTGGCCCAGAACAGAGTGGCACGTTTTGCTCTTCATTGTGATCTGAGGGTTGATATAAATACTATGCATGTCAGTCTCTCTTGGCTACTTCTTCTTTTCATAAGAAACATTCATGTGTTGAAAATCCCAAATCGTTTGCATAGTCAACTTACACACAGCTCTGACACACACACACTTATCCCACCAGACATGCCACCAGGGGTCTTTTCACAGTCCCCAAATCCAGAACAAATTCAAGAAAGCGTTCAGCGTACAGCCCTTATTGCATGGAACTTCCTTCCATCTTATATTGCTCAAATAAACAGCAAACCTGGTTTCAAAAAACAAATAAAGCAACACCTCACGGCACAACGCCTCTCCCCCATGTGACCTAGATAGTATGTGTGTAGGCATTGATACGTAGGCTACGTGTGCCTTTTTAAAAAATGATGTAGTTCTGTCCTTGAGCTGTTCTTGTCTATTGCTGTTCTGTATTACGTCGTTCTGTATTATGTTTCATGTTTTGCGAGGACCTCAGCAAGAGTAGCTGCTGCTTTTGCAACAGCTAACGGGGATCCTAAAAAAATACCCCAAAATACCCTAAACATGATACCCCAAACGTCCCTTTTCCTCAAAGTTGGAAATGGAACTAGCACACAGGACACTTCTCCCACACACCCGATCCGGGAGTACAGTCGTAGTTCCGACACACACGCGTGTGTCAGGGAGAAATCCTGGTGTTTGTTGGAGGAAGACTAGTCTTGTGTTGAATAATGGACGTGTGTCTGTCATCTGGGTTCTGGGACGTGTTTGGATGACTTGTATGACAGATTTAGCCTTTTCAAGAACGTTTTTGTTGTGTCCTTGACATGACTGTCCGTTGTGTCAAGGTGAGATTTGATCTCCTGTAGGGTCATGGACTGCATTTGGTGGTCATTGGCAAATACAAAAAACAGACAGGCAAAATAAACTGAAAGAAAGGCCATGGTAGTTATATGCATTTTGAAATCACAGGAGAATACTCAACCTACACCATAAATAATGTTAGAACAGGGAAGTCTTTACAACCTCTTTGATCTACTGTATCTTGCCATGTGGACAAATGTCTAATTCCTTGAAATGTCCTTGTCAATTAATTCCGTTTTTCAATCAGTCAGTTAGTGTCAGTTCTGTCATTGACCCTGTCAGTTGTCAAGTATGTCCGTCTGTTTGTGAGTCAGTCAGTCTCAGTTCCCACACACTGGTTGAATGAATGTTGTTTCCATGTCATTTAAATGAAATGACATTGAACCAACGTGGAATAGATGTTGAATTGACGTCCGTGCCCAGCGGGTCAGTCTATGTGTGGTCAGTCCATCAGTTCAATCAGCCAGGTCAGTCAGTCACACAGTCAGTCTGTTTGTGAGTCAGTCAGTCAGCCAGCCAGCCAGTCCATCAGTCAGTCACACAGTCAGTCAGTCGGCCAGTCCATCAGTCAGTCAGTTGTGTGCCGGGTGTTGGCTTAGCAGATCCCAACCATCTTTGACACATACATGTGCCTTTCATTTGTGCTGTATATAAAACCCAGCCTCCATATTTATGAGTGTGTGTTTGAGGCGAGGCTACGAGGCGAGAGTGACAG
The DNA here is from genome assembly GCF_034236695.1 of Oncorhynchus nerka. Taxonomy (NCBI): domain Eukaryota; kingdom Metazoa; phylum Chordata; class Actinopteri; order Salmoniformes; family Salmonidae; genus Oncorhynchus; species Oncorhynchus nerka. The sequence goes on along the minus strand of NC_088396.1, from coordinate 16,671,956 downwards.
CCTCTCAATACACTCCACACCTGGCTGTGCTTTAAATAATCAAAAGCCATGTAGCCACTCCATCTCTCTCCTCCACCTCGCTCACTCTCTTTTTTCTCCTTTTCCCTCTCATTTTTTTTTGTCTCAGTCATTGTTTTCCGCTGTGGCCGGGGTTTCTTTCTACTGACGTGCAACCTTTTATGCAAATCTGGCTCTTCTTCTTCTCTTTATCGTGGTTTGTCTGCGTGCATGATGGTGTTATTTTCTTTGTCTCAAACCACCACGTTATTTCCTGCATTCTCCCTCCTTTTTGACTGGTCATTATCTGACCCCGCTGGTCATCTATGAACATTTGAACATCTTGAAAAACGATCTGACTTAATGGCCACATGTACTCTTAAATCTCCACCTGGTACAGCCAGAATAGGACTGGCCACCCCTTGGCGCCTGATTCCTCTCTAGGTTTCTTCCTAGGTTCCTGCCTTCTAGGGAGGTTTTCCTAGCCAATGTGCCTCTGCATCTGCCTTGCTTGCTCTTTGGGGTTTTAGGCAAGGCTGGTTTATAAAATACATTTGATAGATTGTTTGATCTCCATCTCCCTTGACTTTCCTATTAATGACTTGTCTCTCGGTCCGTTATCAATACTGCAAATGACATCAATTTTTTTTTACCCAGTGGTCTGCAGGAGAAAACCTTATAGCACTCCCCAATGTTAACCCCCCTCCGACCCACACTTCTTCACTTCCCTCTACTCCCCCCTCTCTCCACCTCTCCCTCTACCTCTCCCTCCATCCCGTGGCGTCCACATAGGTCTTGGCTCAGCACGCTGTCAATCAGAGAGTGACCTTCCCAGACCGCTGCCGGTGGCATATCAATGCATTATGGGTACATTAGGATGAACGCCTGTTGTTGGGGTGGCGTGTTGATTACAGCGTCCACACACACGCTGATATTAATGGGTTCACAGTGCTCGCCTCCTCACCGCTCCCTCAATCGATAGATTGCTCGCCGACTGTTAATTCGATCAATGGTAGATTTTTTTCCTCTCTGGGTTTTTCATTTCACTCTAATAAAAAACATTGTGGACACCTCCCGCTGTCTGGTGGTTTCCACAGTTTCCACGGTTTCCACAGTAGCCAGCGCTTTAGACGGTGTGTTTAGTTTCCATTTTCATCCCTAGACCAAACAATGTGTGTGTTTGATAGACTAATACAGAAATGGTTTTCACTGTCTTACAAATAAACGAAAAGACTTCAAACAAGTCTCTGGTCGATGAGAAATGTACTATACTGTCGAGCATCTCTGTTTATGTAATGTAAAGACTTTAAAGGTACATTATCATCTCTGTTTATGTAATGGAACGACTTCAAAGGTACATTATCATCTCTGTTTATGTAATGTAAAGTCTTCAAAGGTACATGATCATCTCTGTTTATCTAATGTAAAGACTACAAAGGTACATTCTCATCTCTGTTTTTCCAGCTGTGTGAATGCTGTTATATCACATTAATATTTCTACTGATTGGGACTGTAGTATTACTGTACTCACCTCCTCTAACCCTGCAGCGAAGGTCAGCCACAGATAGTAGTGAGGCTAAATAATCAATTGCCAGTGTGTGTGTAATTGCCAGCAGCATACCACCCTGCATACCACTGCTGGCTTGCTTCTGAAGCGTAAGCAGGGTTGGTCCTGGTCAGTTCCTGGATGGGAGACCAGATGCTGCTGGAAGTGGTGTTGGAGGGCCAGTAGGAGGCACTCTTTGTAAGAGTAGGGGTGTTAACCCCAGTGTCCTGGCTAACTCCAGTGTCCTGGCTCACCTAATAATCCCCAGTTTACAATTGGCTCATTCATCCTGTAACTATTCCCCAGGTCGTTGCTGCAAATGAGAATGTGTTCTCAGTCAACTTACCTGGTAAAATAATGGATAAATAAAACAATTCAATCAGGTTTTCTATTTAATCCACTCACACTGATGCTACCCTAGACATGTAATTTACATGACAGGGATATTGTGTCAGAAGTGAGCTGCTGTAGTGTACTGTACTGTTTCTGATTTGTAAAAAAAAATATTGTTTCAAATGTATTATTATTAAAATGGCAATGGTTGAAGCTCAATGTTAAATTCAATATGACACCAATGTCAATGAAAAGTCGCAAATCATCTTGATTTGACATACACAACAGACTCCTTCCCTCTCGTCATGAGCCGTTCGTCATTTACGGAGAACCACATACCAGATTTTTAACAGGGTAGTTAGCAATTGAGTTTCAGAGTATTTCTTCTGACCACCTAGCTCAAATTTCAGACATCGGATTAAAACGAGACTATAGCGTCCATAAAGTGACCATTGGACTTAAAAATATGTAGGTGGAACAGTTTTTTATTAAATGTACAATCGATCTCTCTCATGTTCCTTATTTCTGTCTATTAACGATGTGCTACCTTTTTGTAGCATTTCTAACAATGCTAACATATTTTTCAGCCAAAGCTCAGACTTTCTAATACCGGCAACAACACAGCTGCTGCTGCACCAGGCTGCCAGTCATAAGAAGTTGATGAGGACCTAGGCTACTGTAGATAGCTATCTATATGGTGGTATTCAAGCTGAGGTTAATCAATAAATGCAAACATACATTTTTATTAGCTAGGTAGCTAGCAAATTTGACCTAGCGGACATTAACCTGATAGCTCAGTAGCTAATCTCTGTAACTAGCTAATACCAGTCATAGTTCCAAAGAATGGCCCTAATATAGTGTATAAGAGGTCATACAATAAGTTTTGTAGTGATTCTTATGTTGATGATGTAAATAATATTTGCTGGTCTGTTGTGTGTAATGAGGAACAACCAGACCCTGCACTTGACACATTTGTGAAATTGCTGATTCCAGTTACTAATAAGCATTCACCCATTAAGAAAATGACTGTAAAAACTGTTAAAGCCCCTTGGATTGATGAGGAATTTAACAAATTGTATGGTTGAGAGGGATGAGGCAAAAGGTATGGCCAAATAGTCTGGCAGCACAATCGATTGGAAAACATACTGCAATTTAAGAAATCATGTGGCGAAACTAAATAAAAATAAAAATAAGATATACTATGAAACAAAAATAAATTATATAAAGAATGATAGTAACAAGCTTTGGAGCACCTTAAATGACATTTTGGGCAAAAAGGCAAACTCATAATTTATTGAATCAGATGGCTCATTCATCACAAAACCGATATTTTTCAACTACTTTAATTACTTTTTCATTGACAAGATAAGCTAACTTAGGCATGACATGCCAGCAACAAATGATGACACTACATATCCAAGTATATCTGACCAAATTATGAATGACGAGTATTGTACTTTTGAATTCAGTAAAATTAGTGAGGAAGAGGTGAAAACATTATTGTTGTCTATCAACAATGACAAGCCACGAGGTCTGATAATCTGGATGGAAAGTTACTGAGGATAATGGTGGACGATATTGCCACTCCTATTTTCCATATCTTCAATTTAAGCCTACTAGAACGTGTGCGCCCTCTGGCATGGAGAGGAGAAAAATCATTCCACTACCAAAGAATAGTAAAGCCCCTTTACTGGCTCAAAGAGCTGATGAATCATCCTGTTACCAACCCTTAGTAAACTTCTGGAGGAAATTGTGTTTGACCAGATACAATGCTATTTTACAGTAAATAAATTGACAACAGACTTTCAGCACGCTTATAGGGAAGGACACTCAACAAGCACTTTCACAAATTACTGTTGATTGGCTGAGAGAAAATGATGAAGAAAAGATTGTTGGTGGCTGTTTTGTTAAACTTCAGTGCAGCTTTTGACATTATCGATCATATTTTGCTGCTGGAAAATGTACGTGTTATGGCTTTACACACCCTGCTATGTTGTGGATAAAGAGTTACTTGTCTAACAGAAAACAGAGGGTGCTCTTTAATGGAAGCCTCTCAAATATAATCCACTTAGAATCAGGAATTCCCCAAAGTAGCTGTTTAGGTTCCTTACTTTTTTCAATCTTTACTAATGACATGCCACTGGCCTTGAGTAAAGCCAGTGTGTCTATGTATGCGGTTGACTCAACACTATATACGTCAGCTACTACAGCAACTGAAATGACTGCAACACTTAACAGAGCTGCAGTTAGTTTCTCAATGGGTGGCAAGGAATGAGTTAGTCCTAAAATATTTCCAAAACTAAAAGCATTGTACTGTATTTGGGACAAAAAATTCACTAAACCCTAAACCTCAACCACATCTTGCAATGAATAAGGTGGAAATTGAGTTGAGGTGACTAAACTGCTTGGAGTAACCCTGGATTGTAAATTGTCATGGTCAAAACATATTGATACAACAGTAGCTAAGATGGGGAGAAGTCTGTCCATAATAAAGCACAACTCTGCCTTCTTAACAACACTATCAGCAAGGCAGGTCCGACAGGCCCTAGTTTTGTCGCACCTACGACTACTGTTAAGTCTAGTGGTCAGGTGACACAAAGACTTAGGAAAATTGCAGTTGGCTCAGAACAGGGCAGCACACCTGACCCTTACATGTACACAGAGAGCTGACATTAATGATATTGTTGCATGTGGCAGTATTGATAAGGGGATAAACCGTTGAAGGCTCATATCACTTTGCTCCCTGCTTAGCAATAATGACGCAATGTTTAGAGATAAGGAGGAGACTCCACCCAAAGTGGGTTATGAATAACACCACGGGGAAGCCATGTCTGTGTCTGAATTACAGCTGTATCGACCCTTTGGGAAGAATTCAACTTGTTTAAGCTTCTCTAGTGTCCGTGAGTTATTTACGCAATGTTTAGAGATAAGGAGGAGACTCCACCCAAAGTGGGTTATGAATACCACCACGGGGAAGCCATGTCTGTGTCTGAATTACAGCTGTATCGACCCTTTGGGAAGAATTCAACTTGGTTAAGCTTCTCTAGTGTCCGTGAGTTATTTACTCAACATTAAAACCTAACAATATGCATGTGAATCTCTCATGGCTCCAAGCGGAAGAGAGATTGACGTCATCACTACTTGTTTTTGTAAGAAGTGTTACAAGCTGAATGTATTGAGCTGTCTGTTTAAACTACTGGCGCACAGCTCGGACACCCATGTATACCCCACAAGACATGCCACCAGAGGTCTCTTCACAATCCCCAAGTCCAGAACAGACTGTGGGAGGCGCACAGTACTGCATAGAGCCATGGCTACCTGGAACTCTATTCCACATCAGGTAACTGATGCAAGCAGTAGAATCAGATAAAAAACGGATAAAAATACACCGTATGTAACAGTAGGGACTGTGAAGAGACACACAAGGTACAGACACACACATATGCATACATTGTAATATTGTTGTATGGGGGTATTATACATTTTCTATTGTAGATATGCAGTGGTGTAATAATGGTATATGGTGTAATGTTGTATCTTTTGTTTTATATGTAATGTAAGTGCTTTAACGTGTTTGGACCCCAGGAAGAGTAGCTGCCGCCTTGGCAGCATCTAATGGGGATCCCTAATAAATACAAATACAAATATAACAGTTCGCTAACGAACAGGCAAATAAAGGTAGATAGCTATATTTGGTTATGGAAGGTTTTTTACAGAAATTACTTCAGCCATTAGCTAGCTAGCTAGAGCTAGACAACAACAGCTGACCTCAACACAGAAGCTAGCTAACAATAGCTAGCTCATGTCCACATGCCATTCCTACATTTTTCCACAAAACATAGCAAATGACCTAGCTAGCTACATAAGTTCAAAACCAACACCAAACTTTCATGAAATGGTTACGCTGCTACCTTACAATGCATGCAATGGGATTTTGCAACACCAGCTAGCTAGCTACTCCAGCTACTCCATAACCCAAGCTATGGTAAAACCTATCCACATTTCACTGTCAGATAGGACACACCAGTCTCAATGTCAACAGTGAAGAGGCGACTCCGGGATGCTGGCCTTCTGTACCTCTGTCCAGTGTCTGTGTTCTTTTGCCCATGTTAATCTTTTCTTTTTATTGGCCAAACTGAGATATGTCTTTATCCTTGCAACTCTACCTAGAAGGCCAGCATCCCGGAGTGGCCTCTTCACTTTTGACATTGGGACTGGTGTTTTGTGGGTACTATTTAATGAAGCTGCCAGTTGAGGACTTGTGAGGTGTCTGTTTCTCAAACTAGACACTCTAATGTACTTGTCCTCTTGCTCAGTTGTGCACTGGGGACTCACACTCCTCTTTCTATTCTGGTTAGTTTGCGCTGTTCTGTGAAGGGAGTAGTACACAGCACATTGGAACACAGGAGTGATGCTTGCTGATAATGGGCCACTCCTATGCAGATATTCCCATTAAAAATCTGCCATTTCCAGCTACAAAAGTAATTTACAAAATGAACAATGTGTACACTGCATTTCTGATCAATTTGATGTTATTTTGATGGACAAAAATGTGCTTTTCTTTCAAAGACAAGGAAATGTCTAAGTGACCCCAAACTTTTGAACGGTAGTGTAAACATGTTATATTAGGTCAGCGTCATTAGGTAGTTGTGGCCCTGACCCCTGACCCTGTGCACTTCAGCGAAGGTATTAAAAATGTGTTTGTTGCGGGCACTTACTGAAGGTGTCAACACCTGTATAGGGTTTGAGGCTAGGAGAGGATGCGGGGCAACGGGCATCACAGCCCTGACAAAAGACTAACCCCAAACACTGGTGTCCCAACTGAGTATATGACTAGTTTCGAACAAAACTGTGTTAGCCCGCTGAGATAAAACATTAGCTTGGGGAGCTAACGGAAGGAAGCCTTCAGGTCTCAGTTACACCCACAGCAGTGCACTCTTATCGCCTCCTGACCTCTTACTAATCTCATCACCAATGCTAATTCATATCATAGACAATTAAGTGAACAACTCTACTGCACTGTAGGTGCCACCACCTGAAAAAGAAACTACCATCATCTGAATATTGATGTAAAAAAAGATAAACAAAATTCCAAGAGGTAAGAAATTGTAAGTCTTGCAATTATCCTCGTCACTGGCGAGTTTAGATTACTTGATATTCCACTCGATATCATTCGTAATTAAACCAAGCACATCTCCTCCAGTTAATTTGGTGTTTTTGCCAGACTTGAACACTGAAGACTCTGACCCTGCTGGTCTGGTTGCCTGTGTATATTTCTGTATATCTGTATTCAGTGAACATCCTGAGGTGATTGTGTCTGTGCGAACTAACCTATGCTGAGAGAGAAAGGGAGATGATTATGCAGTGTGTGTGTGTGTGTGTGTGTGTGCACTCGTGCGTGCGCACACATGTATGTGTGTGTTTGGGGAGGGATATTGAGGGGGTTGTCAGCCTGTGTCTGGCTAGATCTGGGTAGCCTGCGGCGAGGTGGATGGTGGGTGGTGGTGGGTACGGGACCGGCTGAGGGATCTCCTTGCCCTGGCCATGTCCGTAGAGAAGGCCTCTGTCTAGCTGGCGCCGTACCCCCCAAACCTGGGCCTCTGGGGATATATGGAGATATACAGGCAGAGTGGGCAGGAGGGTAGAGAGGAAGGCGAAGGAGGGGGGGTAAACACACAAAAAAAGAAACACAGTCTAAGAAACAAAGGTAGGAAGAGTCAGTAACCATGGAAACTCACCACCAAAGCTCTGACCAAAGCTAAATTAGCCTTTTTTTCTCCTTTCTCTTGACTGTTTACTTCTCACACCAGAACTCACCATTCACCAGTTCTCCCCTCTCTTCCATCTCTTTCCCTTTTTCATCCTTTTCACTTCATTTCCTCCCCCATTATCTGTCAATTATGTCTTTCCATTTTAACCTAGTCCACATTTCCTGCTCTCTTTCTCTCAGTGAATTATACTACATCCTGCCTGTCTATCAAAAACAGATCAATATACGACACATCCCCACCATGTGTCCATACACTGTCTATACACTGCTCTTTCTCCCTCCCTCCCTCCACCCACCATCCAACCACCAAGAGTCATGGCCAATCAGATTATTGAGGGGGAGTTATAGTAAGGGCCAGGTTAGTGTCTGGTGGCCAGGCAGAGAAACAGGCCCGGCAGCCGTCCACATTGAGCCAGGCAGAATAATGGAGCCCCTGGTGTGCCTGAGCTTCTGGGCCGGGACGACCGGGACGACCTGGGGACAGGGTCCTTAGGGACCGTCAACTGGGTCAGCCTGGCCCTCACTGCTGGAGTTCCTGCTGGAAAAGAGGACTTCATAATGACTGACGCACCAGAGTTAATCCACGGGGGGGGACGACGACGACGACGACGACGACTATGTACTGTATGTGTGTGTGTTGTAGAACAAACAACTTGTAAAAGCTAAGGCTGAGATTCAATCTGAAAATGCACATTAACTACATTTAAAAGCTACATTGTCAACTAGAATGCTCGGGAATGATACTCGGCCTAAATCTTTGGTGTAATACTAAATCTTGTGAATGCTGTAGTTCGCCCAGTGAGTGAATGAATTGTCTTTGAATGAGACTGGTTGATTTTGGTGTTTCGGTTTCTGTATTCTTGCCTTAGGCTGTTTTGGTCACCGGTTGTGTGCTTTTGTTTTCTTTATACAGTATGTACAGTATGAATGTATTCCCAGACTCCTCCACACGCTAATTCTAGTAACGTTAATCCTTTCATTGTTCACTTTGAGTGTGTGCTCATATTCATTAATGAGTGTCTCTCCTAGTCTCTCAGATGCCATGGTATAATCACTGTTTCCTAAAACATGTGCACATGCACACACACACACACACACACACACACACACACACACACACACACACACACACACACACACACACACACACACACACACACACACACACACACACACACACACACACACACACACACACACACAGACAAACACACAGCAGGCAGGCACACCCCCAGACAGACTGTCCTGTTATGTGTTATCACCATCTATCATCACTATGAAAACAAGAGGAGAGAAATGACTTTGCCTCCCAGCTACAGCAGCACTCAATCTCTTACCTACTGTCTCACATACTTACTTTAGATGTGTAGTACTAGGCCTTTGATGTATGTGTGTGTGTATATGTATATGTCTGTGATAATGTGTGTTTGTGTGTGTGTGTGTGTGTAAGAGGGAAGTGTGTGTGTTCATTTTGCGTGTTTGCGTGAGGGCCCAGGTTAAAGGGTCTGTTCTATCGCAACATGTCCAGACAGGAAGGTAGCCCCTGAGAAAAGAAAAGAAAGACGAAGATGAGAGGAACGAGGAAAGAGGAGAGAAGAGATGGCAGTCATTTGCGGCTCCGTTGCTCTTATCTCTTGTGAGAGAGGAAACTAGCTCATCATATTCTCCCTTCACCTCCCTTCTCCCCCACTGAAATAAGAGCACCTCTGTTTGTTTAAAATCCAGCTCCAGTGTCAAACTTAGATTAATAAGGGGGCTTTTTAAAGAGGTAGACACACACACACGCAGCACACACACACACGCACGTTCTAAAGAAAAAGTGGGCCACTGTTGGTGAGTGTAGAGCTCTCCTCTCTTCTCTCCAGAACCGTAGTGCTGATTGACATGGTCATTTCACTGCAGTATTTGTCCTCAGCTCATAATCATGGTCGGGGCCAGTGGTAAGATCTGCTGATCTGCCGCTGTGGGATGGAGCTACGCATGTTAATCCCGTTAGAATAGCAGCTAGGCTGATTAAGGATTCATAGGGTATTAACTTTACCGTTACTGCTATACATAATCTCACTGTTTTATCAGGTTTGGCCAAGCTTACGCTAACTAGGTGAGCTAATCCCAGGTGTGTGTGTGTGTGTGTCTGTGTGTGTGTTTGTGTGCGTGCGTGCATGTGTGTGCGTGCGTGTGTTTGTGCTTCAGTGCATTATTTCCAGAGTGTATGTACGAATGATGTGTATGTAGTGTGAATTAGAGGTCGACCGATTAATCGTCATGGCCGATTAATTATGGCCGATTTCAAGTTTTCATAACAATCGGTAATTTGCTTTTTTGGACGCCGATTCTGGCCGATTACATTGCAATCCACGAGGAGACTGTGTGGCAGACTGACCACCTGTTACAAGAGTGCAGCATCAAAGGACCTTGTGGCTGCAAGGAGCCAAGAAGGTAAGTTGCTAGCTAGCATTACATTTATCTTATAAAAAACAATCAATCTTAACATAATCACTAGTTAACTACACATGGTTGATGATATTACTAGGTTAACTAGCTTGTCCTGCGTTGCATATAATCAAAGTGGTGCCTGTTAATTTATCAACGAATCACAGCCTACTTCAACTTCGCCAAACGGGCGATTAATTAACAAAAGCACATTCGCAAAAGCACAATTGTACCGAACCATAAACATCAATGCCTTCCTTAAAATCAATACACAGAAATATGTTTTTTAAAACCTGCATATTTAGTTATAGGAAATGCATGTTAGCAGGCAATATTAACTAGAGAAATTGTGTCACTTCTCTCTTGCGTTCAGTGCAAGCAGACTAGAGTCAGGGTATATGCATCAGGTTGGGCCGCCTGGCTCGTTGCGAACTGTGTGAAGACCATTTCTTCCTAACAAAGACCGCAATTAATTTGCCAGAATTGTACATAATTATGACATAACATTGAAGGTTGTGCAATGTAACAGCAATATTTAAACTTGGGGTTGCCACCCATTTGATAAAATACAGAACGGTTGCATATTTCGCTGAAAGAATAAACATTTTGTTTTCGAAATGATAGTTTCCGGATTTGACCATATTAATGACCAAAGGCTCGTATTTCTGTGTGTTATTATAATTAAGTCTATGATTTGATATTTGATAGAGCAGTCTGACTGAGTGATGGTATGCAGCAGCAGGCTCGTAAGCATTCATTCAAACAGCACTTTACAGCGTTTGCCAGCAGCTCTTAGCAATGCTTGAAGCACAGCGCTGTTTATGACTTCAAGCCTATGATCTCCCGAGATTAGGCTGGCAATACTAAAGTACCTATTAGAACATTCAATAGTCAAAGGTATATGAAATACAAATGGTATAGAGAGAAATAGTCCTATAATAACTACAACCTAAAACTTCTTACCTGGGAATATTAAAGACTCGTTAAAAGGAACCACCAGCTTTCATGTGTTCTCATGTTCTGAGCAAGGAACTTAAACGTTACCTTTTTTACATGGCACATATTGCGCTTTTACTTTCTTCTCCAACACTGAGTTTTTGCATTATTTAAACCAAATTGAACATGTTTCATTATTTATTTGAGACTAAATATATATTATTTATGTACTATGTTAAGTTAAAATAAAAGTGTTCATTGTTCATTCAGTATTGTTGTAATTGTCATTATTACAAATATATATATATATATATTAAAATCTGCCGATTAATGAGTATCGGCTTTTTTGGTCCTCCAATAATCGGTATCGGCACTGAAAAATCATATTCGGTCGACCTCTAGTGTGAATTATGGGCAGATGGGAATGGGTTGTGTGTACACTCCATTACCCAATACACCTCTAGAGCTGAGGAAAATACCCATTCCTTTTCCGAGCAAGGCTCCCTAAACAACACAGGCAATGCAAGTGGCCTTGCACTGATGCTTTCCCAATACCCTAATCATGTGTTGTGTGGTTTATTGGCCCACAGGGGTCAACCAAGGAGTCAAAGGTTGATGTATCCATTCTGAATCTATTACAGGCTGAGGCCGCGGAGGACAGAATATCTGTCATTATTCAATGTACTGGGGCTATAAATTAGGAGATTACCAACAATGATTGTTGATGAGTCAGATTATATGAACGTTAATGTACAGTTTTTACTCATAAACCAGCGTATGTGTGAAAATGGTTTCCCAGAGTCACGGAAAAGCATCCAACTAACTCTGCACAGGTGAGTTGAGTGGCATCATCAGTAAGTGTCGGTGAATCCCCCCCCCCCCCCTGTCCGTCTGTCTGTCTCTCTCTCGCTCTCTCTCTGTCTCTGTCTCTCTCTCTGTTGTCTCTCTGTCTCTCTTCTCTGTCTCTCTCTCTCTCTCTCTCTCTCTCTCTCTCTCTCTTTATGATGTGTGGTCTCGCTCTCTACTACACTGAGCAATCCCCCCTGACAAAGAGAACAAATCTCCATTGTGACTGCGTGTCAGCCAGGCCACGGTCTATTGTACAGCACAATGGCTCCTCTAAAGTAGGTGTGCATGTATTTCTTATACAGTAGGCTGCGTCCTTTATTGCAGGGTCACTCCAGTTGATGAGAAATGTTTTTAGGCCGGCTGAGCCCAGGTGTATGGGAAGTCTGAGGAACAATGGTGATTGTGTGTGTGCCTTTCAAAGTGCCTGTGGCTCTGAACACTGGCAATCAAGTCTGTTCGCTATTCTTCAGTGCCGAGCATTCCTGTAACTTTAGAGTTGCTTAAAAGTAGGACATGGGAGACACACACGGTCACACACATGCATAAACACACATCATAACCGAGTAAGTGCTATGTGCACATTGCAGAGGAAAAGATATGGATCCAGCTACATGCAATCAGGTTTGTCAATGTGGCGATGATCACATGCAAACACACACATGCATGCACATTGCACACACTCCCATACAAATGAACTCGCTCACTCATACACATCCCACTTGCATAGCTGTTTGTGGAGTTGGCCAGAGGCTATGCATCAACACCTGAGTGGATGCCTGGAATTGCGACTGTGGAGTGTGTGAAAGTTATTAAAGTCATGGGAGGGTGTGGGAAACTGTCATTCTAATCGGAAGAGCCGGCTCAGGTTAACAATGAATGTGCTTGACTGTAACCTAACCTTTCACTCCTTCCCTTCCCTCAAAATCTGTACACACACACTTACCAGGATGTATACATTGATATTGCAGATCTCCACATCATTAGCACATACGCTACATGACAAAAAGTATGTGGGCAGCTGCTCGTCAAACATCTCATTGCAAAAACATGGGCATTAATGTGGATTTTTTCCCCTCCTTTGGCTGCTATAACAGCCTCCGCTCTTCTGGGAAGGCTTTCCACTAGATGTTGGAACATTGCTGCGGGGACTTGCTTCCATTCAGCCATAAGAGCATTAGTGAGGTCGAGCATTGATTTTGGGTGATTAGGCCTGGCTAGCAGTTGGCGTTCCAATTCATCTCAAAGGTGTTTTATGGAGTTGAGGTCAAGGCTCTGTGCAGGCCAGTAAAGTTCATCCACACCGATCTCGACAAACCATTTCTGTATGGAGCTCGCTTCGTGCACGGTGGCATGATGAAACAGGAAAGGCCCTTCCCCAAACTGTTGCCACAAAATTGGATACACAGAATCGTCTAGAATGTCATTGTATGCTGTAGCATTAAGATTTCCCTTCACTGGGACTAAGGGGCCTATCCCGAACCATGATAAACAGCCACGGACCATTATTCCTCCACCACCAAACTTTACAGTTGGCAGTACACATTCGGGCAGGTAGCGTTCTCCTGGCATCCGCAAGACTCAGTTGTCCGCCACACTACCGGATTCATCCCACCAGAGAACGCGTTTCCGCTGCTCCGGAGTACAATGGTGGCGAGCTTGACACCACTCTAGCTAACACTTGGCATTTTGCACGGTGATCTTAAGCTTGCGTGCGGCTGCTCGGCAATGGAAACCCATTTCATGAAGCTCCCAAAGAACAGTTCTGGTGTTGACGTTGCTTCTAGAAGCAGGTCGGTAGTGAGTGTTGCAACCGAGACAAGTTTTATGCGTTTCAGCACTCGCCGGTCCTGTACTGTGAGCTTGTGTGGCCTACAACTACGCAGCAGAGCCGCTGTTGCTCCTAGACATTAACACTTCACACAGTAACAGCACTTACAGTTGACCGGGGCAGCTCGCGCAGAGCAGAAATTTGATGAACTGACTTGTTGGAAAGGTGGCATCCTATGGCGGTGCCACGTTGAAGGTTATTGAGCTCTTCAGTAAGGCCATTCTACTGTTATTATTTGTCTATGGAGATTGCATGGCTGTGTGCTCGATTTTATACACCTGTCAGCAATAGGTGTGGCTGAAATAACCTGAATCCACTCATTTGAAGGGGTGTCCACATCGTTTTGTATGTATAGTGTATTTGCTCTTCATTATCAATCTAGCGTATCTTCAGTGCAATTTGGAGAAGAGTTAGCGTTGCACTGTACAAGCATCAACACAATGACCAACTAACTGTTAAGGAACGTGTCTCATTATTTATGGACATATTCATCACTATAGACTATTTCCTAACTATATTCAAACAATCAATTATATTTTCCCCCAAGAGTCAACTTTAGCTGAGTGGGACAATAAACAACAGCAGTCTATAAACAGTAATAAACACATAACCAACATAACTTAACTACACAACCCAAACTATCTGCACTTCAATTACAGACCAATTCAGCTGATTAGTTTATTCCTAGTTCATTCCTCACTAAAGCGCATGTGTACCTACTACGATCAACAATAACACATCTCTCTCTCTCTCTCTCTCTCTCTCTCTCATATATAACTGTGTGCTAAGCTCTGAGCTCTGGGGTTTCCAGGCGGTCTCATGGGACAGGTTGTTACTGTGGTATCTGTGGTATGCAGCATGTGTGTAAGACACCATCCTCATGTGGAAGTGTGTGTGTCTCTCTCTCTCTCTGTGTTTGTGTGCAGGCGTGCGTCTGTGTATATGACTAGAACACCCTCAGGGTTGACAGTTAACTTGGGGTGGTCAGCTCCGTGATTTAAGACCCACCTGGTGGTTCTCACCGTCACGTGACGGGGTTGACATTTCGCCTTGAGGTCACAGAGACAGTGGGGCTGCATACCGCGACTGTCATTCTGAAGTGTCAACCCAGTAGCAGCATGACGTCACCTAGGTCTACTAATCCCTTGGAAAGAAATATGCCATTTTAGCAGACGCGTGTATCCAAAGTGACTTCCTGTCATGTGTGCTTACATTCTAACGTATGGGTTGCCCTGGACTCAAACCCACAACCCTGGCGTAGCGAGCGAGCCATACAGGACCAAACAGCCTTTGACCTCGCCACAGTCTCTTCCTCAAACAGAGACACTACACACACCTGCTACAGTCAATCATTTGAAAAAACTCAACCTTGACATGGAGTGATCAAACCCAATAAGACAGAGGTGGGCTAGAGAGAGGAGGTGAACAAGAGACGTAAGAACAGAGAAGGGCAATGGACTGATCCTGATATGCTCTCTCTCTCTCTCTCTCTCTCTCTCTCTCTCTCTGTCTCTCTCTCTCTCTCTCTCTCTCTCTCTGTGTGTGTGTGTGTCTGTGTCTCTCTGTGTGTGTCTGTCTGTATGTGTGTCTTGGAGTTGGGCTGGTCTAGGGCCATGCATCTTTCATAGCTCCATCCTCACAGAGATTATATGCATGACCACAGGCCCTGCACACTTACTGCACACTTTCTGGCCGGCCACAGTCTGCTTACCGCATTCCTACCGTTCACCCATACCAATGGGCCTGGGAAATCATTACCTGCATGTCTGGGACTGTCTGCTCCACCATCCATATTCATACTACTTTTAGGATGGACGGTAGAACGAAAGAGAGGCTTGTGCTAAACTACCTCCACCAATGCTAGTTGCAATATTCAAGAGTAGAATGCGTAAAGAGATTTGCAGCAAGGTGGTTTTAATACCTTAGATGCGTTCTCCCATGTCAATCAATGTTTCAGATTGTTTTGCTTCATGTGGTGTGGCGTATTCAAACAATGGGTTGATTTCTCCTCTGCCGGACCCGGCAAATTCATGGGAGCATGGATGAAGATCTGTTGGGATCCTATTTGCATGTGTGTGTCAGTACTATTTTCATGTGTGTGTCGGTGTGTGTATTTCTGTTGCCACAACTCCAATTTGCCAGTTGCAAAGAAACCTCACCCATCTCCTCCACAGCCTTCACGCATAATCGATTAACAGAAGTCAGGATTTACACTGCAGTTTACACTACTTACCATTACTTACCATATACTCATGCCAATACGGTCTATTTCCAGAGTGCTTAGAGCCCTACTTTATATAAAGCGTGACCAAGCGCTTTGCAAAAGAGTCTACCGATAATAATAATCTCTCTCTCTCACGTTAACTGGTTTTATAGGTTGTGTTACAGTTAAACCTCGATCCAAAACAGTACAGCATGAAGATGTCTAGAAACGGCTTTTTCCAATAGAAATCCCTGATCGCGCTTGTAGGCGGTGTCGTGGTGGCATTGGCTAAGTAAGCTCATGCGCAGAAACACGTCATCGGGTCTTGCTGTCATCTCCAGCCGAACTGCGCGTCTGCCCAGCCGTCAAATCAAAGGCACTCCTTCGATGTGAAGTTGTTTGGGATGGAAATGAAAATGTGTCAGTTTGTCACTTTCAACGAGGTTGGAGTAACAACATGTTCAGCCACTTCAGACATTGACTTGAGAATCTACGTTGTGCCTTTAGATTTGGGGAAAATGAACAACTAAGGAGGATTTTTTTATCTTCTCCCATCGACATTCCAAACCCCCCAAAACCCTGGTCTGTCGAGTATGCTTCACGAAGCGTTCCCAGAAGTATTGCGATGTTGGGCCTCTGGGTTTAGAAACTCAGTGCTCTTTCTGCTCTGCCGTTCTGCAGATACTTATCTCGGCCTTTAAAGTGAAATCGTGTTAATATTTCCATCATGCTCTCTTCTCCGGTCTCTGTACGTGAGATTACAAACATAGGCAATTAGTGTTAGGCCAAACAAGCACTAGAAGAATCGCTGAGTGCTTCATAATTACTACAAGCCCCCTATCCAAAAAAAGAAGTTGACATATTTTGATAACTGTCTGTTTTGATACGTAGCCATGGCGTTAAATATGAATGTGGCTTCTGTGTTTCTCAGGCAGGCAGGGGGTTGGAGGCGAGATACTAACGCCCGTGTTTGATACATTATGAATGAGGCTGAGGGCGAGGCTGAGGACGAGGCTGAGGACGAGACCGGGGACGAGGCTGGGGCTACTGCGCTGTACGAGAGATAGCTAGTGTGCATACGGAGCTGAAAGAGAGATAGCTAGTGTGCATACGGAGCTGAAAGAGAGATAGCTAGTGTGCATACGGAGCTGAAAGAGAGATAGCTAGTGTGCATATGGAGCTGAAAGAGAGATAGATAGTGTGCATACGGAGCTGAAAGAGAGATAGCTAGTGTGCATACGGAGCTGAAAGAGAGATAGATAGTGTGCATACAGAGCTGAAAGAGAGATAGCTAGTGTGCATACGGAGCTGAAAGAGAGATAGCTAGTGTGCATACGGAGCTGAAAGAGAGATAGCTAGTGTGCATACGGAGCTGAAAGAGAGATAGCTAGTGTGCATACGGAGCTGAAAGAGAGATAGCTAGTGTGCATACGGAGCTGAAAGAGAAGCTAATGACGCTTACCATACAAAGGGTTAATGTGACCAAAATGTGTGGACCCGGTCTGCTTCCCTGAATTTACGTGTTTACCTCTTCCTGAGAAGATGAGGAACATACAGACACACACACACACAGACGCACGCATGCCCGCACACACACACCAAGACCCAAATCCTCTCAGTCAGTCCTCTCCTGGAGAGAGGGAAATGAAGGAGGAGGAAGAGGGAGGGTGAGAGAGAGGGACGGTTGAAGGGAAGAATTTGGATTGTATAGGAGTGGTGAGGTGCCTAGGGGGAGTGAAGGAATGAGGGAAGAATCTCCCTGGGAGAGAACTAAGTCTGGGATGAGAGAACTAAGAATTGTGTGAGAGTGAGAGGGAGGTGAGAGAGAGAGAGAAAGAGAGAGAGATAGAGAGAGAGGCAGAGAGAGAGAGAGGCAGAGAGAGAGAGAGAGAGAGAGAGAGAGAGGGGCGAGATAGAGGGAGAGAGAGAGAGAGGCATAGAGAGAGAGAGAGAAAGAGAGAGAGGAGAGATAGAGGGGGAGAGAGAGAGGCAGAGAGAGAGAGAGAGAGAGAGAGAGAGAGAGAGAGGGGTAGATTGTGAGGTAACATCCATGCAAACAGTTACATTCTCTTTCTCTCGCTTGCTCTCTCTCAGCTGCAGAGCTCAGGGTTTGGGGTTTGGGTAAGTCTTGTACACTCATAAAAATGACACACAACTACACGGTAAACACACACACACCAACTGCACTCAGCAATCCCAAGCAGCCATTTTCCACTATTCCCAACCCTGAACTTTCACTTGGGGTATGTGGGTGTGTGTGAGAAAGAACAACAACAAAATAGAGCGCATGACATTGCTGTACTTTTCAGATACCAAGTGAATACATCATCCAGATGAAGGAAAAAGAGCAAACAATGGGAAAATGACATGAAAGACGATTACACTCCATTGAAATGGTTTCCAGCATAACTCTCCAACATGCTTCAAACATAAACACAGACACACATAACTACACACAGAGAAAACACACAGTTATGGCAACATGCAAGTCAATGGTACGTGCGTGCTCACCCACGCCCATACCAGCCAAACCATGCATAATTCACACACAGATGCCCACACACAATGTATTTATTTTGATAAATGTCTTTCTTTTTACTTTTTGGGATTATGTATGTATTTTTTGCATTGCTAGCTATTACTGCACTGTTGGAGCTAGAAACACAAGCATTTGGCTGCACCTGCGATAACATCTGGAAATCTGTGTGTGCCACCAATAAACTTTGATTTGATTTGATGCTCAGGTGTACAATCACACACACACACACACACACACACACACACACACACACACACACACACACACACACACACACACACACACACACACACACACACACACACACACACACACACACACACACACACACACAAATGCTCACAAAAACATCCCACTCCCCTATATCACACAAACTCATGTACTGCCGTAAATAATCCATTGGCAACCAAGTGTCTTCCCCCCCTCCTCCCTTCTCTGTAATTGCTTTAATTAATCAATATATCAATATGCTCTGGCATAAATAGAGTGAGAAAAATAACAGAGGTGACACCACATATCCCTTCTCTCTCTCTGTAGACTCCATGATATACAGTCTCCCCGGCACAATGGAATCAAAGCAATTGCATTTCAATGCTGTCACTGCAGAAGAAAATGACTGCGCATCTACGCTCTTATGTGAATCGATAGACCCTCCCAAACAATGAAGGCGACATAGCAAACAATTATTTATTACTCTTGTGCCTTTACTGAATTAGACACTTCAAAGGTAATTTGAGCATTTCTAAAGTGAAGAACATTCTGGAAATAACGAAGAAAAGAGGGCAGTCAGAAGTCAAGACAAAAGGGTTGGAAGTGACAGAGAGAAAAATAGTTTTGAGAGGAGAGGACAGTATGAATGCTTTGTTACAAACAATACAAGGGACCTGTGTTGGAGGAGTGATGTACAATTGTTGTTTGTGACAGTTACTGAATGTCGGGTTTGCTTTTCAGCGATGATGAGTCACTTTCACCTGGCGTGCTTGTTATAAAGAAGAGCACTTGTTAGGTTGAAGTGTCACAGTTATGGAAAGATCACAGCAATCCACAAACAATCTCAGTGGTGGAAAAAGTACCCAATTGTCATACTTGAGTAAAAGTAAAAATACCTTAATAGAGAATGAGTCAAGAAAAAGTGAAAGTCACACAGTAAAATACTACTTGAGTAAAAGTCAAATATTTGGTTTAAAACATACTTAAGTATCAAAAGTAAATGTAATTGCTAAAATAAAGTTTATTATTATTATTATTTCTAATAATAATTTCACATTCTTTATATTAAGCAAACCAAATGTAAAAAACAAATAAATAACAAACAATCTTGTCTCATTGCTGCAACTCCCCAACAGCCTTGGGAGAGGCGAAGATCGAGTCATGCGTCCTCTGAAACATGACCCACCAAACCGCGCTTCTTAAAACCCACCCGAACCAAACTGTCAGAGGAAACACCGTTCAACTGACGACCGATATCAGCCTGCTGGTACCCAGCCCACCACAAGGAGTCACTAGAGCACAATAAACCAAGACAAGCCCGCCCCCACAGCCAAATCCTCCCCTAACCCGGACAATGCTGGGCCAATTGTGCGCCGCCCAATGGGACCCCCAGTCACGGCCAGTTGTGACAGAGTCTGGAATCGAACCAAGGTCTGTAGTGACACCTAGACACATAGACCGTTGCACCACTTGGGAGGCCCTAAATTCATTTTTTACAGATAGCCACGGGCACACACCAACAATCGGACATCATTTACAAATAAAGCATTAGTGAGTCCGCCAGATCAGATGCAGCAGGGGAGACCAGGCATATTTTCTTCATAAGTGTGCGAATTGGACCATTTTCCTGTCCTGCTAAGCATTCGAAATTTAACGAGTAAATGTATCGAGTAAAAAGTACATTATTTTCTTTAGGAATGTAGAAGTAAACATAATTTTTTTTTTATAAATAGTAAAGTAGCACTTTAAAGTATTTTTTACTTAAGTAGCACTTTAAAGTATTTTTTACTTAAGTACTTCACACCACCACCACTTCTCCATGATGTACTGTGTATGCTTTCATTTTCTCTCACACTTTTCTCTCGTCGTTTTTTTTCTTTCTTTCCCCTATCTCTCGCCCTCTTTCTTAAAATATGGCTCTCTCTCTAACTTTGATGTCAGAGATGACTCCTGATCATTAGGAACCCCCTCTACCATAAGTATCCTCTCCCTCCTCTGATCTGGACGTCACTCTTTCAGTGCTGCTCCCTGAGTGCCACTCGTCAGGTCTGTGACTCAGAGAAACAGGAGTGCGCCCAGGCCTCTCAAACCAGTGCTGATTCACTGTTTTTTTAGGGGTTTTTGTGTTTGGCTAACGTAGTCTCTGGGACGATGACGCAGCAGTGCTCGATCGGGTAGTTAAGACAGGGACAGCGACGGATACGCACAGGATTGGATAGCCACTTGCATCTGACAAATAGTAAGAGGAAACATGTTCCTATTTTAAAACCCTTTACGCGGCTCTTCTCAACTCTTCTCTTCCTCCTATCTCTATTGTCCCTGTTTCCTGTTTGTCTGCCTCTTCTCTCTGCCTCGGCTCTCTCTCTCTAGACTCCCTCCTCTCCCTCGTCCCTTGATTTCTCTCTCTTTAATCGCCGTTCCCTTATGTTCTTTTCTTCAGTTCGTTGGAGCTCATCATTTGGATTGTGTGGAGACCCCTTCCTGCAGTCATTAGCACAAGCCATTAGTGGCTTGTAGGCTATGCACATGTAAGGATAATGTGCTACCGTTTGTGGCTACGGTGAGATTCCTTTTGAAATGATAGTCAGGTCCTAAATGAGAGGCACCCTTGATAAAGACGAGCAAAAAAGACTGTCAAAAACAATGACGCGAATACTGACCTACAGTATATTGTTTGCTTCAAAACATTTGAAAAATGATGTTATTTTATACTACAATTACTCAGAGAAAGAGATTTTGTTTAACAAACAATACAAAATAAATCTATAAAAGATAGGGGTCAAAATCATTTCCATCCCTGTTTTCAATACGCCAGCACCCTCACCTTGCGAGGATAACGACACTGGGCCTTTTTCAAAAATGTTTTATGAGATTGGAGAACACATTGAGAGGGATTTCAGACCAGTCCTCCATACAGAATCTTTCCAGATCCTTAGTCTGCTCGTATGGACTGCCCTCTACAATTCAAACCACAGGTTTTCAATGGGGTTCAAGTCCGAAGACTGATATAGTCATTGCAATATTTTGATTTTGTCAACCATTTCTATGTGGATGTGACGTGTGATTGGGGTTATTGTCTTGCTGGAAGACCCCTTTGTGGTCAAGTTTCAGCCTCTTGGCAGAGGCGACCAAGTTTCTGGCTAAAATATCCTGGTACTTGTCATGTTCATGCTGCCATTGACCTTACCAAGGGCCTCAGGACCAGTGGAAACAAAATAGCCCATATCATCAAAGATCCAAAAACATCAGTTTGTGTGTGTCTGTCTTTCTATCTGTATGTGTCTGTGTGTCTGTGTGTCTGTGTGTCTGTGTGTATATATGTCTGTGTGTCTGTGTGTCTGTGTGTCTGTGTGTCTGTCTGTCTGTCTATCTGTCTGTCTGTCTGTCTGTCTGTCTGTCTGTCTGTCTGTCTGTCTGTCTGTCTGTCTGTCTGTCTGTCTGTCTGTCTGTCTGTCTGTCTGTCTGTCTGTCTGTCTGTCTGTCTGTTCTTTGTGTGTGTGAGGGGTTAAGAAATGCAGTTATTATTTAATGTGGGGAAAAAAAGCCCTGGGCGCATCCTTCCAGTGTTCTCTCATTGGTAACATTGGTAAGGCCATTAGGATGTTCCTGTTTCTGCTGCTAGACCGCTGTGTGATGACTGGAGGGTCCGCCGTACCATCATTACCGAGGTCAGCACACACACACACGCACGCACGCACGCACGCACGCACGCACAGGCACAGGCACAGGCACAGGCACAGGCTTGCAAGCACGCACATATACACGTACCCATTTGGATCACATGTGAACTACCTCCACACTAGTGCTAAGCTTTTTGAGACTAAATGGTTGTTCTGCAGGGTTGACCACTCCAAGGTCGCCTCATCTCAGCAGCTTGACAGCTGATTGTATTTTTCTCTCACAGGACAAATAGAAACACAGCACACGCACGGTGCTGTGAATCACACAGACACATGCCAACACACAGCACACACTAACTGACACATGTATCAACTCAGACCAGTCCACAGAAGGCCAGAGCGTGCTGTGACATTGAAGTGCTGTCGAGGGAGAACAGAGAGAACGGCTCTGCGCTTGGAGATGAAAGCTAGAGAAGGGAGATTTACGGAGCATAAAATGCAATCCAGAGCCGGCCAGCAGAGGAGAATCCTGGGAAAGGGTCAGAGGTCGGGCAACGTGCCCCCTTGGGAGCAGTAACCCCTGGTGCTCTGAGGGGATGCCAATTGGCCACGCCGGGGAGCACGGGGTGAGCGAGGAGATGAGGGAGAACAGGTACGGGCGGTGGTGGCTGTGTTGTGTTGTAGGGAGATAAGGCGAAGGCAGGCTCATTCGGCACGCATTCTGCTGACACGGACGCCTGGGACGGTAGCTTTGTCCTACTCATCATGTCAGGGCACGGGAGAGGGGGAAGAGGGGAAGGAAGAGAGAGAGAGGGTGTGTATCGCCTGGGGAACATCTGTCCACGCGTCTGTTATAAGGTGATTTGGCCTCGGTGTGCAGGAAGGAGAGCCAGGGAGAGAGAGATGGAGAGGAATGGAGGGATAGAGAGGGAGGGGGGTTAGCACGAAGAGAGAAAGATAGACAACATGCTTGAGCAGATGGCAAAATAAGAGCATGTTTTAATGACACACGCACGCTGGCATCCGCTCTCTCTCAAGCACAGAACGACAACAAAGGGTTCAGCGACTGAGGAAAAAGTCCACAAACCCTGTGGCATTCACAGATTCCACAGAATACAGACGTTCGACGGGACTCACGCGTTCCACAAGACTCCAGAGCATTCGAATGCAACATTGCTAGGTTCCACTCACTCAGCATCACAGTGTACACACACAGACTACGCTGTGTACAAATGAACCACGTACACGCCGCTCATTGCCGCCATTTCGATGTTCATTTGCGCATGTCAATCGATGTGACAGTTGATCCTAATGCCACTGACCTTTCCCCTACACGCAACGTGCACATAATCGAGCAACAACAACTGCCCACTTTTAAAAGCAAAGCCCAGAAGACCAGACTACTATAGTATTCAGTAGCTCTAGGCAATTTATTTTATAGAGACTTACAAAGACTCGGTCTCCAGCTGGATGCTAATTATCGTTAAAACGGTGTGTAATTACTATCGCTCTACCAACCCAGACATGTGTGTGGTGGTGGGTGGACGGTGGCCAGAGTTAGTGTGGGAGGGTTAGTGTGTGATTATGCCCGGTACATAAAGACACTGGAGGGCTAATGAGAGAGACAAGCAGACTGTCAGCTTCTTGATTAGTGGGCCGTAGGCTGTACGGGGGAGAGCGACTGCAGACCATTTTGTGTCAATTCCGGTCGCTACAAACGGCCACAGGGGAACTGCTACAGGACGCTATCCGCTCCATTGAAACCACACAGTGAGGGTGTCTGAACCTTTCCTCGGAAACGTCAACTCCACCCCTGACTTCACATCACATCTAACCAACGACAGGACAGCTACTTGGCTGTTTACTATGAGTGACAGTGGGACTGAGGGAAATACATGGGTGAAGAGAGAGGAACAGAGAGGCTACTTCCTGAGGATGCTACAGTTAGCATGAGGGTCCGTGTTGTTCCGAGCTAATCCCGTCTTAAGGTCAAAGGTGATGTGGGGACTTTGTGTCCTCACTGCCGTTCCCATCCCAGTCAGTCACACCAAGAGACCGAGTCCCCCCCCCCCACACACACTGTGTCTCTGTCACAAGAAAACACACAATGTCCCACGCGTGGCAGCAGTCATAGGCCCCGTCCTCGGAGGCTTCTGATTGCAGGAAGTATCAGGAAGTATCAGGGTGACCTCATTCTGACAATATCCTGGGAAGGAATGGGTTTGAGTCAGTCAGTCAGTCCACTGGCGTTTGTCCTTGTCAGAGTGTGGGTGACTTATCTACGTCTTCCATCCTCTGCCTGTATGCTCCCCAAACACAAACACGGCCCATGTTGACTACAATGCTTCCCACAGTTGTGTCAAGTTGACTGGATGTCCTTTGGGAGGTGGACCATTCTTGATACACACGGAAAACTGTTGAGTGTGAAAAACCCAGCAGCGTTGCAGTTCTTGACACAAACCCGTGTGCCTGGTACCAAGAACCATACCCTGTTCAAAGGCACTTAAATATTTTGCCTTGCCCATTCACCATGTCTCAATTGTCTCAAGGCTTAAAAACCCGTCTTTAACCTCTCTACCCTTCATCGACACTGACTGTAGTGGATTTAACAAGTGACGTCAATAAGGGATAATAGCGTTCACCTGGATTCACCTGGTCAGCCTATGTCATGGACATATGTTTTGTACACTCAGTGTATAGGTAGCGGTAATATGACTAGGCAACAGGATAGATGATAGACTGAGCTGTAGCCGCAGCGTATGTGGAGCAGTAGCAGCAGTGTATGTGGTGAGTGTGAAAGTGTGTGTGTGTGTGTATTCAGTATGCATGTGTGTGCATGTAATGTGTGTGTGGGCATATATATGTAGTGTGTGTGTGTGTGTGTGTGTGCTGGGGTGTTAGTGTAAGTATGTGTGAATGTGTGGGTAGAGTCCAGGGTGTGCATAGAGTCGGTGCAAAAGAGTTAGTAAAAAAATGGGTCAATGCAGGCAGTCCGGGTAGCCATTTAATGATCTATTTAGCTGTCTTTTTTATCAGTCTTATGGCTTGGGGGTAGAATCTGTTCAGGGTCCTGTTGGTTCCAGACTTGGAGCACTGGTGCCACTTGCCGTACAATAGCAGAGAGAACAGTCTATGTCTTGGGTAGCTGGAGTCTTTGACCTAGCCTTTTAAATTAACATACAGTACATCCCATCATTTCAAACCTCACTAAATTGAATCACACACCGTTTCAAAGCCCATTTTGATAGAGAATGTTATAAACTGGACTTATTGTAGTAACTTACTTTGAAGAGATGGTGATTGGTAGGCTATAGTCAGTGTACTTGTCTTTAACTGCCATTTTAATGAAAGTCAGACTCTTCCCACATATCCTCCCAAAAATGATCCCTTTCTGAATCATCTACATTCAACAAAAATGTTGTGCTTATCCTTAAATATATCCTTTAATTCTAGATAACATTTTAAGTGCGGAGAGAAAGATGAAAAAAGTAATTATCCATAATTTGGCCTGAGTACTGGAGTGTCTTAACAAAATGATTAAAAAAAAATGTAGGCTTCATCCAGTGTCCAGAAAATGGATTTGCAGTATATGCAAATACCTGCATATGTAATACATTGTCACCTAATTTGATACATCGTTTCAGAAAATGTTTAATAGAAGAACGTAGTAGATCCGTGTCTACATTGAACTAGTACAATTTGATTATGGGATGATTAAGATGAAAACAAATCCATATTAGGCTGTGGTGCCTGGGCCTTAAGAGAGAGAACGCTCTCTGAGCTTTTGCCGTTCTGCACGGTTTCATATTGATCTGTGGCTCGGAGTGATGAAGTCACACGCTGTTGCTAAACACCGTCGCCTGTCCTCCATTGTTACCTCACACGGTCGACGAGTGACATTAAGCTTCCTGTGACAGCGAGCTCACGAAACCAAACCACTCAAATGTCATCACTACCTGCGCCAACCGTTGAAACCCCGTCTGCTGCTTGGTAAAGACACTATTTCTGTAATTCATAGCCCCAATCCCTCATTGTGCTCCCATCATTGTGAAAGGCAGTGTTGTATATAGTCTACTAAGCTCTGACAGCGAGAGGATTCTACAGAGGAAACAGCTTTTATCAAGTTTATTCCTTCAGAGAGTGAGTCAGGCAAAAGTGAAGTGTAACTTAACTGGGACATTTGGAGAATGTTTCCAGTTGAAAGTTAGGACTAACAGGTGGGTTAGATGGGTTGATAATCACAATAGGAAATGGCTGGAGGAGGTGTGTTTTGTAGAATGACACGCGGTAGTCATAATATAATGAAAAGAGCCTTTATTCTTTAAAAAAAAAGAGTAAGATCATAGCCATGCACACACACATAACCACACACACTGCATACATTTACAAAGCATTTTGTGTTTGGCGGAAGCCTCAGGGGACTCACTCTTATCATGCCATGTACCTATATTTGATAGTTTTCCCTTTTAAGAACTGCATGAGGCTCTCATGAGTATTAAGTGAGTATTAAGACACACAAATAGCTACCTCCTCCACACTTCCACTACCTCCTCCGCACTTCAACTACCTCCTCCACACTTCCACTACCTCCTCCACACTTCAACTACCTTCTCCACACTTCAACTACCTCCTCCACACTTCCACTACGTCCTCCACACTTCCACTACCTCCTCCACACTTCCACTACCTCCTCCGCACTTCAACTACCTCCTCCGCACTTCCCTTACCGCTCTGTGCTTTGCGGGGGCTCTGTGCTTTGCGGGGGCTCTGTGCTTTGCGGGGGCTCTGTGTTTTGCGGGGGCTCTGTGCTTTGCGGGGGCTCTGTGCTTTGCGGGGGCTCTGTGCTTTGCGGGGGCTCTGTGCTTTGCGGGGGCTCTGTGCTTTGCGGGGGCTCTGTGCTTTGCGGAGGCTCTGTGCGCAGACATTTTGCTGTTGATTAGTGGCCTCTCCCCTCTGATGAACGTGATCTATAGGAAGTCACAGAGGCAGGGACAGCTGTGGATCGCTGCCATATGGAGTTGGAGGCAACAACAGGCCCTCTAATGAATGTAAATGGGGCTTGTCAGAGCCCTATTCCCAGTGCACGCACACTCACACACATGTACGGGCACACACGCATACGAGCACACACGCACACATACACAAATCATAGACCTCTGGCACCGCCTATGAGCCTGAAACAGTGTCCTCTGCTACAACCAGAAACACTCAGTTCAACTGCAGCTATTCCCTTCATCTCAATACAGCATGACATTAAGAGAACATATAGAGATGACACCCCGTGATGCCATGGTTTGGATGTGAGTGTATGTGAGAGTGAGTGTGTGTGTGTATTCCCTTTAGGAGGAGGAATAGTCTCACAAATGTTCCTTTCAGATGTATGGATTTACCATAACAAATCAGAAAAACAGAGATCATACTGGTATAGAGAATACTATGGAATAGATTAGAGCATTCTATGGTAACAAAGTTCCCTGCTCAGTGACATCTCTGACAGACCTCTCCTCTCATTACTTAACACTGAACTTCAGTCAGTTCTATCCCATCCCATAGATCTTTACTGAATATACATGTCACCCTTGTGCCCTAGAAGACACCAAATTGCACTTCCCTCTCTCTCACTCCACGAGAAGGTGTCATTTTTAAACCCAATTACCCGGAGATGCCACGGCAACTGTGACAGAGACAGTTTCTAAGGCTTTGTAACCAAATGACATGGAACGGGAGAGAGAAAATGAGAGAATGAGAGAGAGTGAGGAGGGGAGAGGTTCCGTTTCGCATGGGAGTGATGGTGTCTGAGGCGAGTATATCCGTCTCTCCGATAGTGACCCGCGGTGTGCAGTGTGTGTGTTTGTGTGTGATGTCTGTGTGTGTAATGGAGCGATCAGTGCAGAGGAACGGGAGCAGAGTGGGTAGACATCGAAGACCCCCGCAAAGAAAAGCGTGTTATGGTTGGGAGTAATGTGATGTGCAGCAAGGCAATGTGCTTAATGTCTGAGAGAGAGCGAGAGAGAGAGACAGAGTGAGGGAGAGTGAGAGAGAGAGAGAGAGAGAGAGAGAGAGAGAGAGAGAGAGAGAGAGAGAGAGAGGGAGGGAGAGAGAGAGAGAGCATTAAGGCCTCTGCCTATAATAAAGCTTTAAGAATAGAGATGGGAGCTGGAGAGAAAAGAGGGGAGGTGGACCACCCCCCCCCACACACACACACACACACATTTATTCATATCCAGCTCTTATGATTTCTCTCTGAAGCTTGGAGAGGCGGTATAGCACAGGCCAATGCTTACATTCAAATGGCCCCAAGAAAGAGAAGCATGTTCTGCATTTAACATAACATACAACAAAACACTAGAATAGCATTTTAAATGAGGGCTTTAAAAAAGTATACGGAGAGCTACTTTGGAGCTACTCTGATGCTGCTATATGTATTATTATTATTATTATATATACAGTGCCTTTGGAAATTATTCAATACACTAAATTGAGCTCAGGTGCATCCTGTTTCCACTGATCATCCTTGAGATGTTTCTACAACTTGATTGGAGTCCACCTGTGGTAAATTCAATTGATTGGACATGATTTGAAAAGGCACACACCTGTCTATATAAGGTCCCACAGTTGACAGTGCATGTCAGAGCAAAAACTAAGCCATGAGGTCGAAGGATTTGTCCATAGAGCTCAAAGACAGGATTGTGTCGAGGCACAGATCTGGGGAAGGGTACCAAAAAATGTCTGCAGAATTGAAGGTCCCAAGAAAATGGCCTCCGATCATTCTTAAATGGAAGAAGTTTGGAACCACCAAGACTCTTATTAGAGCTGGCCGTCAAGCCAAACTGAGCAATCGGAGAAGGGCCTTGGTCAGGTAGGTGATCAAGAACCCGATGGTCACTCTGACAGAGCTCTATGGGAGAACCTTCCAGAAGGACAACCATTTCTGCAGCACTCCATCAATCAGGCCTTTATGGTAGATTGGCCAGACTGAAGCCACTCCTTAGTAAAAGGCACATGACAGCCCGCTTGGAGTTTGCCATTAGCACCTAAAGGACTCTCAGACCATGAGAAACAAGATTCTCTGGTCTCAGGAAAACAAGATTGAACTCTTTGGCCTGAATGCCGTGGGTCAAGTATGGAGGAAACCTGGCATCATGCTGTGCGGATGTTTTTCAGCGGCAGGGACTGGGAGACCAGTCAGGATCGAGGCAAAGATGAACGGAGAAAAGTACAGAGATTCTTGATGAGAACCTGCTCCACGGCGTTCAGGATCTCAGACTGGGGTGAAGGTTCCCCTTCCAACAGGACAACGAACTTAAGCACACAGCCAAGACAAAGCAGGAGTGGCTTTGGGACAAGTCCCTGAATGTCCTTGAGTGGCCCAGCCAGAGCCCGGACATGAACCCGATCGAACATCTCTGGAGAGACAAGAAAATTAGCTGTGCAGCGATGCTCCCCATCCAACCTGACAGAGCTTGAGAGGATCTGTAGAGAAGAATGGGAGAAACTCCCCAAATACAGGTGTGTCAAGCTTGTAGCGCCATACCCAAGAAGACTCAAGGCTGTAATCGCTGCCAAAGGTGCTTCAACAAAATACTGAGTAAAGGGTCTGAATTCTTATGTAAATGTAATATTTCAGTTTTTATTTATTTTATTTATTTATTTATTTTTAACAGTTTTTGCTTTGTCATTATGGGGTATTGTGATGTCATTATGGGGTATTGTGATGTCATTATGGGGTATTGTGTGTAGATTGATGAGGGGGGGGAAACTATTTAGTCAATTTTAGAATAAGGCTGTAACAAAATGTGGAAAAAGTCAAGGGGTCTGAGTACTTTCCGAATGCATTGTGTGTGTGTGTATATATATATTTTTTTTAGTTCTGACCTGTTATAAAATGTCTTGAGTACAAGTTACTGTTACATAGTCAAAGCATGTTAAAGGGTTTCCACTGAATTAATCCACCTCTCTTCCAGCTAAAACATGATAAACCCAGCTAGCTAGCTAGCTAGCGCTGAGGCTACAATCTCTATGCCTGTATGAAATAGCTGGGCTAACTCTCTCTTAGTTTTGTCCTTTGTTATACTACCTGGCTTTGGTTTGGAAAGGCTAGAGGGACAAGAGAGTGACTCACGTTGGGGATTTCAAAATCAACCACTGGGCTGTTTTTCCCTTAATTGAATAGTTGAGGTTACAGACAGACACACCTAGAGAAAGATACTCAAAAAGACATGAACAAACATATTTATGAAATCGGTCTCACTTTATTTGAATGCTCCTTTGCAATAGCTAAGGTATATAGCTGACATGCTGTTTGACAAGATAGGCTATGTAACGACAGCTTATGGCGGATTATACCATATCGCAGGTCTTGGCACAGACCTGTTGTGAATCATGAGTCATCATACAATGAAAGCTCACAGAAACGTACCCGGTTTCGGTCAGTCATGTAGTAGTAGAAGTAGTAGTAGTGCTGGTAGAAGTAATACTAGTAATACTAGTAGATTAGTAGGCTCGGCCCTAATGTATGTACTCTCTGTCACCTCTGGCCGCATGGCAATTGGCCCAAGACAATGCCTAAAGGTCAGTACTTCCTATGAGGGGCCAAAACTGGTTCAAGCCCAGTGTTGGGCAGTCAGACAGTGGAGAAAGTTAAGCTGTCAGCAGCCCTGTTACACCCACACATAAAATTGAAAAACTCAGACACAATTCCAGTATTGGGGAACGAGGACACATTTTTCTGTGTGTGTGAACATATGACTGTGGATGTGTAACCATGTGGTTCTTTGTAAATGTCTTTCTTTGAAAGCCTCTGTCTAACTCACTAACTATGTCTCTGAATGACACTCTGTAACTAAGTGATTGTGTGTGTGTGCTTGTGTGTGTGTGTGTGTGTCAATGTGTGTGTGAGAGAGACTTTCATTGACTCGCCACATTTGTATCCCCCTACCACACAGCGGTGACACAGGGTCGGTGGGACACAAAAGCCTGCTGGTCGTGACCTATGCAGACTGAATGCTAACGCCGGCAAAGGAATTCCGTCGCTGGCACCCGCTCAACGCCACTGAGCCTGACAACACCAACCACTGGCGGCCATGTTTGATTTGTGGGCGACGGCGCCACCTCAGACAGAGGAGACAACATGCCACACTACACTGCCAACAGGGCAGATCAATTGAGGGAAGTTATGAAAAGAAAAGGTCAATGCCTCCAAGATGGATGATGAATGGCTGAGGTATATTTTTTTCTGTCTGGCCCTTTTTCACCCTGTGTTTTCTGGTTGTGATTTTTAGACTTTTGGAGAATGTCTCTCAGTTTGATGCCATCCTGAGAACTTATGGGATTGTGGTTTCACCAGCTGAGTTGTTGAATTCATAAAGAATGGAGTGTTACCTTTATAGTTGTGGTTGATGTTTTACCAGACATACTGTATTTCATGTTTAATTTGGATGCTCCAGATTACACAGTGACAATCAAGGAATTCTTCTTGACCGTTCATCGGTAGTTTGACTGACTTCATTTTGTGTTCATGATATATACATGTATGTTATTTGCGCAGATATAGTCATATTCTTTTTGTATTTTTTTTTTTTTTGTATTTCCCCTTTATTTAACCAGGTAGGCCAAGATAAAGCAAAGCAGTGCAACAAAAACAACAACAGAGTTACACATGGGATAAACAAACATACAGTCAATAACACAATAATAAAATATATGTACAGTGTGTGCAAATGTAATAAGATTAGGGAGGTAAGGCAATAAATAGGCCATAGTGGCAAAACAATTACCATTTAGCATTAACACTGGAGTGATAGATGTGCAGATGATGATGTGCAAGTAGAGATACTGGCGTGCAAAATAGCAACAACAGAAAGATAACAGTATGGGGATGAGGTAGTTGGGTGTGCTATTTAGAGATGGGCTGTGTACAGATATAGTGATCGGTTAGCTGCTCTGATATTTTAGTCAATATACTGTGAGATTCTATATGTGAACTTCTCAGTATGTCTGTGTCTGTCTGCGAGTGATTGTGTGTGGTTGGTGAGTTGTTTTCATACTGTTGTTTGCAGAGCAACAGTAGTTTCAGGGTTCCACCATAAACTATTATGACTAGCTCAGCCACAATGTTCCACAAACCTGGCTGCTGGTGTCTACCATAGTCAGGGATCGGTTAGGTATGCCCTTTGACCTCTTTCAAAGAGCTGGGAACAAACCCAGGGGGTTAGAGGAGAAAAGGGGTGATTTTATGGTCCTCATCCCTCCCATTCATACTAAAACATCTAGAAAAACATGACCTCCCAGCAGGGGAAAAGGAAGATAGGAGAGTGGAGCAGGAAAGGGGAGAGAGGGGGAAGGAGAGGTGAAGAGTGATAGAGTGATAGGGCGAGAGGTAAGGCACGGGTACACATACTCAAGTGACGTCAGATGAGGAAGGAAGATTTTTTACGATGGTCCCTCAGGAGAGGTCTAGTTTGAGCCTTTTCCGTCCTCTTAACCATGTGTTTCTCTCCCTTGCATTGTCCTTGGCCATGTCTCACAATCTGTTTAACTACTATCCTCTTATCTTACCACTTCCACCTCTACCCTTCCTCCATCTCTTTCTCCCTCCCTCCTCTTGCACAGATATCCTATTATTAAACCTCTTCCCTCTGTCCTCCTATGACTCCATTCTCTTCAATGCTTCCTCCCTCTTTCTCTACCCTCCCTACCTCCCTCTCCCCTCCTCTCTCTCTCTTCCCTCTAATGGTGTTGCCTGTCCCCTGCCACGGTGCCGCGGCCCCCCGCCCCCTAGTGTGGCCCACCCCGCCCCCTGACCCCAGCAGTGCCTCCCTGTGTGTGACAGGTGAGGACTCTGGGGACAGAGTGACAGATGGTGAAGGACGGTGACAGTAGTGTCGAGACGGTTGTGTGTGTTCACGCGAAGGTTGTGTGTTTTGACCCGACCAGTGTGTGTGTTCACACGCTTCTCCCAGTCTCCTACTGGGTTTCCCACAGTGACCGGGGCGTATAGCCTGCTCCTGACCACTAGGTAAATAAACAGAGGAGAGGGCTGAGAAAACATTCCCAAACAACAACAAACAACAACAAACAACAGTAACTATACCCTACTGCAGTCGGTCAGCTATCTCAAGGCAAACCACACAGACACACACGGTCACACACAGGGTAGCAAGTAAACAAACTCAGACAGGCATACACCCACAATCCCACAAACAATTAAACGGATGAAAGATGACGTCTACCTGTTTCTGTCATCTCCTCTCCTCTCCCCTCCTCCTCCCCTCCTCTCTGCACTCTGACCCATAACACTGCTCCTGAAACACTACCCCCTCAGCACTGACCCCTATTGAGTGTGTGATGACACACAGGGACAGTTAGAGCACTTAACAGGCCATACTCACACACACACGTACTCAGATACACACGGAGACTCACTCGCACACACGAGTGCACGCACGTGCGTCAATGCACACCCTCTTCAAAGTCATGACAGACCAGCACTAGTGGGTGAGAGAGTAAAGCTGCGAGTCACTGATGATAGTTACACTATCAAAACCAAAGATCTCATAGTTCCCTTTCGAAATTCGACGTATTATGGGTGACCGTCTATTTTTGGCGCATTCATTCCACGTTGTTAAACCAGGGTTAAACCAGAAACAAGGGTTAAGTTTAGGTATTAATACTGAGTGGTTAAGGTAAGGGGTACGGTTTGGGGAAGGCTTTAAACGATCAGGTATTATCAATATTCTCAGTATTCTCGTAGCTTGCTAGAGCATTGCAAACGGCTGTAGCGCAGGGGTCTACGCAACGTGCTCAGGCTCAGACCATCATGCGCTTGCTCCCAGCGCTGACCAATCGTTTATAGGTTTTTTCAAACGCTCTTTCTAGTGATCGGTCTGCACAAAACAGTGTGTGTCTGAGTGTGTATGTGTCTGAGTGTGTTTATCTGTGTGATTTTCATGCTTGCGCATGTGTTTGTATGTGTGTGTGTTTGTGCGTTAATTATGCATGCTTGCACACGTGTGTGTATACATGAACTGTCAATCTCCCTGTGTGTCAGGAGACAAAGTGTACAGCGCAGTGATGCGTGACATGGAGAGAAGGACTCTGATATCTCAAACACGCCCATGAATACCTGGGAGGTGAATCCACTTCTCTCTCCATCCATATGGTCGTTATAATAGTAAGCCCAGGAGACATACAGATCACACTCACAGGAGGTTGGTGGCTCCTTAACTGGGGAGGACGGGCTCGTGGTAATGGCTGGAGCGGAACAGGTGGAATGGTGGCAAATTACATCGAACACACGGTTTCCGTGTGTTTGGCGTTATTCCACCCGTTATTATGGGTGGAATAATTATGGGTGGAATATCTGTTCCACCCGCTATTATGAGGCGTCCTCCCCTCAGCAGCCTCCACTGATCACACGAGTACTGAATGTCGCCTTGTTACCAACGCTACCGCCAACGGCCGTGTCTAGACGATGACAGTTGGCTGACCTCTGTATCTAGCCAGCAGGCTAGCAAGCAAAGCTAAAGGGATTGCAAACCCCAAAAATATTTTCCCCAAAATATTAACTAGCTGCCTGTGATTTATGAGGCCAGCAAACACGTTCCTCACACGCTAGGAATGTACTTCCTCCCGAGTTCTAATGAGAAGGTGCCTCTTGGTCCCAAAACACAAGTTTCTGGAGACTTGTGGGAGGAGTCCTGATGACGTCATCCACTCTATGCGTTTTCGGTAGCTTCCAGACTGAGGAAAAATCTGCACACAATGCATCCCTGACCACCTCCTGAAGTGGTCAGCCAGATCTGAACACAATCAGACCACAACGTAACTTTTTGTGCATCCAGACCCAATATTTTCCATGTGATCTTCGTATTCTGATGGCAGAAGTCACGTGTAAGTGTCAAGTGCCTACACGACCAATAAGAGCTTTAAAATGTGCAGGTCTACGGATCAGCTTTTGGCCAATTCAACAACTCTCTTGAACTACTAGCTCTCAGAGTCTCAAGACAGAATAAGATGTTTCTGAAACGTCAAATTTCAAAGTTGTTTCAAACGTCAAATTTCTAAGTGTTTAAGGTTAAGTTCAGGGATTAATTCCAAATTCTTAAGGTTAGGAATTTACTCAGAATGGTTAAAGTAAGGGTTAAGGTTTGGGATATGCATAAAATAAAAATCTGAAAAACAACTTTCTATCACTGGATTTGAACTTCCATCCTTTGGAATCAGAAGCAGATGCTTACACCCTAGAAAAACCAAATCCAACTTGAAGGTAACAGCGCTCACTGTTGCCCCTAGTGACCGGTGTCCACGTAATCTCCCTACTTCCTCAGACATGGATGGACGTAAAATACTGACTTGTATCACGGGTGACCTACCTACCCTGGAATTATTGAATAGCTTTGACTTTTTATCAGTTTGGATTCAGTAAAACTATTCGCTCTATCTATCTATCTATCTATCTATCTATCTATCTATCTATCTATCTATCTATCTATCTATCTATCTATCTATCTATCTATCTCTTTGTCTCTCTCTCTATCTCTTTCTCTTTCTGTCTGTCTCACACACACACACAAACCACCCACACACGTGCAGGCATACACACACAAAAGCTAGGCCATCACTATTACAGCTATCTCACTCTCTAATGTAAGGGAAACTCTCGGGGCCAGTCATAAGGCGTAGTGGGGTGGGACCGGCAGGGTTAGGCACACAGAGGCTGGGCCAGTTGAAACTCCACTATATTTACCCAAACCAAGGGGAGTGGAAGTGGGGGATTAGTTACAACAACTTACAGCCTGTGCTCTTATACAGCCCAGAGGAGGACAAAGGCCACATCAGGAGGAAGAGGAAACAATACCACCAGGACGTGCATGGGGTAAGGTAGGGGGACTGTGTGTGTGTCACTGTATGTGTGTGTGTGTGTGTGTCACTGTGCGTGTGTCTGTGTGTGTGTGTGTGCGCTCGGTGCGTACGTGCATGTGCATATCTCTGTATGTGATGGGAACGGAGCGCTGAGTGACACAAACGAAAACAGGAAGTTAAAATAAGGAGAGAGAGAGAGAGAGAGAGGGGGGGGGGGGGAGAGGGAGAGAGACAGAGGGGGAGAGGGAGAGGGAGAGGGAGAGAGACAGAGGGGGAGAGGGAGAGGGAGAGGGAGAGAGGGAGAGGGAGAGAGACAGAGGGGTAATCAGGAAAGCATAACAAGACAGGCTAAAAGCAGCGTTACCCCTCGGCCTCCTCACCCTGTGCCCAAATGGATGTCCTGAGGGAGGGAATGTGGGAGTGGAAAAGGCCAATTGGCCTGGCTGACCCTGTTTGTGAGAGATAGAGAAGAGGGAGGCTGAATGGCGTGTAGAGCCAGGATGTACTGTTGCATGTAGAATGAGGCCTAATGCTCCAAGATTGTTTAGCACTGGTTGCTATAAGGACAGGTACCTATTGCACGTTGCTGGAGGTGTAAAGACTAGGACAGCACCTATAGTCCTTGGTGAAGTCTTGTGAGGGTCATTGACAGCATAATCTGGAATGCAGGTATACAATTTTTACCTGTAGCCCTGCACCACACTCCATAATCTCTGTTGCTTGCAGTTTTGGGAAATGTCTCCATTTTCCTTGGAAGTTGTGTTGGTTATTGTTGTTTTACTAACTCGTTCCAGCCCTTTGACCTGGGTGCTGTTGGCCTAACAGGATCTGCAGACACACACTCGTGTGATGCTGGTGACGTCATACCGGAAATTTATGCAGATGACTCGCTTATTTTGGTGACTTATTAACCCCTCATCTGCCAGAGATTGGGCTGAATTCATTTAGCATTAAAGTAGCACAATAACGTTATTAATTTGAAATGGGGAAATTATCGCTCGACAAATAATTATAAATATTGAAGCTCATTCCAGTGCTATTTTAGTTTTTTCCCACCACCTAGCTCATCAAATAAGAATAACACTGCTTCCAACATTTAAGTCCATTGGTCCTTATCTACAGTAATTGACAGTGGTCTGTTTTCTTTGGTAGCCAGCATCACTCAACACCTTCACCACTCAGCAGGCTAATTATCTGTAATGGTTTTTCCCATGCAGCCAAGCTTTTGTTATGTCTCTGTGTGGAGAGGTGTCTGTCTT
Organism: Oncorhynchus nerka; assembly: GCF_034236695.1. Taxonomy (NCBI): domain Eukaryota; kingdom Metazoa; phylum Chordata; class Actinopteri; order Salmoniformes; family Salmonidae; genus Oncorhynchus; species Oncorhynchus nerka. Next base: position 16,634,570 of record NC_088396.1, on the reverse strand, counting down.
TCTGTCAAGGGAAACCCTCCTCGCCACAGAGAAACAGAAACACACACACACACAAACCCTCCTTGCCTCGCCACAGAGACAGATCTATGGGAGTGTACATGTAAACAAACCTAACAACGGACGCCGGCTACACGATTACAAAATGGCTCCTGGGACTGGGAGATACTGCTGTGCTGTGTGGTCCTGTGGAACAAGTTCCACTGCACAGACATCTCATCACAGCACAACCAGAGACCGGGACACAAGATTAAGACACGCAGACGCACAGTCGCTCAGCCTGACAGACACACAGGCGGACAGACAGACAGGCAGTTTCTATTCCAGTCAGGAGTTACATCAGACAGACTCCAATGTGATCAGAGGGGGCAAGGAGATTGGGTTTGAGGGATTTCTGGGTACTTTGTGCCACAGCGGTGGCAGCTATAGAGCTACCCAGACACTCTAGCACACAGACAGACCGACCACATCCTGAGCAGGATTAGACTGTTTGGGTTTATATGGAGAAAAATGCTTTCTAAGAAGTATAACTGAAGCATAACTGCCAATGAAGGAGCTGATTGTGGACTTCAGGAGACAGCAGAGAGAGCATGTGGAATCATATGGATGGGGCCGCAGTGGAGAGGGTTAAAAGCTTCAAGTTCTCTGGCGTGCACATCACTGACAACCTGAAATGGTCCCGTCACACAGACCTCGTAGTGAGGAAGGCGCAACAGCGCCTCTTCAACCTCAGGAGGCTGAAGAATTTTGTCTTGGCCCCTAAGACCCTCACAGACTTCTACAGATGCACCAGTGAGAGCATCCTGTGGTGCTGGATCACTGTCCGCAACCGCAATTCACAGTCCGCAACCACAGGGCTCTCCAGAGGGTGGTGCGGTGAGCCCAACGCGCCACCGGAGGCACACTGCCTGCCCTACAGGACATCTACAGCACCCGGTGTCACAGGAAGGCCAAGAAGATCATCAAGGACCTCAGCCACCCGAGCCACGGCCTGTTCACCCTGCTATCATCTAAAAGGCGGAGACAGTACAGGTGCATTAAAGCTGGGACTGAGAGACTGAGATACAGCCTCTATTTCCAGGTCATCAGACCGTCAAACAGTCACCACTAGCCGGCCTCCACCCAGTACCGTGCCCTGAGCCTTAGTCACTGTTCCAGCCGGCTATCACCCAGTACCCTGCCCTGAGCCTTAGTCACTGTTCCAGCCGGCTATCACCCAGTACCCTGCCCTGAGCGTTAGTCACTGTTCCAACCGGCTATCACCCAGTACCCTGCCCTGAGCCTTAGTCACTGTTCCAGCCGGCTATCACCCAGTACCCTGCCCTGAGCCTTAGTCACTGTTCCAGCCGGCTATCACCCAGTACCCTGCCCTGAGCCTTAGTCACTGTTCCAGCCGGCCTCCACCCAGTACCCTGCCCTGAGCCTTAGTCACTGTTCCAGCCGGCTATCACCCAGTACCCTGCCCTGAGCCTTAGTCACTGTTCCACCCGGCTATCACCCAGTACCCTGCCCTGAGCCTTAGTCACTGTTCCACCCGGCTATCACCCAGTACCCTGCCCTGAGCCTTAGTCACTGTTCCAGCCGGCTATCACCCAGTACCCTGCCCTGAGCCTTAGTCACTGTTCCAGCCGGCTATCACCCAGTACCCTGCCCTGAGCGTTAGTCACTGTTCCAACCGGCTATCACCCAGTACCCTGCCCTGAGCCTTAGTCACTGTTCCAGCCGGCTATCACCCAGTACCCTGCCCTGAGCCTTAGTCACTGTTCCAGCCGGCTATCACCCAGTACCCTGCCCTGAGCCTTAGTCACTGTTCCAGCCGGCCTCCACCCAGTACCCTGCCCTGAGCCTTAGTCACTGTTCCAGCCGGCTATCACCCAGTACCCTGCCCTGAGCCTTAGTCACTGTTCCACCCGGCTATCACCCAGTACCCTGCCCTGAGCCTTAGTCACTGTTCCACCCGGCTATCACCCAGTACCTTGCCCTGAGCCTTAGTCACTGTTCCACCCGGCTATCACCCAGTACCCTGCCCTGAGCCATAGTCACTGTTCCAGCCGGCTATCACCCAGTACCCTGCCCTGAGCCTTAGTCACTGTTCCAGCCGCCTATCACCCAGTACCCTGCCCTGAGCCTTAGTCACTGTTCCAGCCGGCTATCACCCAGTACCCTGCCCTGAGCCTTTGTCACTGTTCCAGCCGGCCTCCACCCAGTACCCTGCCCTGAGCCTTAGTCACTGTTCCAGCCGGCCTCCACCCAGTACCCTGCCCTGAGCCTTAGTCACTGTTCCAGCCGGCTATCACCCAGTACCCTGCCCTGAGCCTTAGTCACTGTTCCAGCCGGCTATCACCCAGTACCCTGCCCTGAGCCTTAGTCACTGTTCCACCCGGCTATCACCCAGTACCCTGCCCTGAGCCTTAGTCACTGTTCCACCCGGCTATCACCCAGTACCCTGCCCTGAGCCTTAGTCACTGTTCCAGCCGGCCTCCACCCAGTACCCTGCCCTGAGCCTTAGTCACTGTTCCAGCCGGCTATCACCCAGTACCCTGCCCTGAGCCTTAGTCACTGTTCCAGCCGGCCTCCACCCAGTACCCTGCCCTGAGCCTTAGTCACTGTTCTAGCCGGCTATCACCCAGTACCCTGCCCTGAGCCTTAGTCACTGTTCCAGCCAGCCTCCACCCAGTACCCTGCCCTGAGCCTTAGTCACTGTTCCAGCCGGCTATCACCCAGTACCCTGCCCTGAGCCTTAGTCACTGTTCCAGCCGGCCTCCACCCAGTACCCTGCCCTGAGCCTTAGTCACTGTTCCAGCCGGCCTCCACCCAGTACCCTGCCCTGAGCCTTAGTCACTGTTCCAGCCGGCTATCACCCAGTACCCTGCCCTGCACCTTAGAGACTGCTGCCCTATGTACATAGAGTCATTGAACACTGGTCACTTTAATAGTGTTTACATACTGTTTTACCCACTTGATACTGTATGTACAGTATACTGTATATTAGTCATGGCTCATCCTATCTAATTACTGATGTACACACCATTTCTATTCCATACTGTCTTTACACACAATAATATGTACAGTATATATACAGTAACAGTAAAATGTTTGGACAATGCCAGGAGTGTGCAAAGCTGTCATCGACACAGGGTGGCTACTTTGAGGAATCTTGAGGAATCTAAAATATATTTTGATTTGTTTAACACCTTTCTGGTTACTACATGACACCTTGTGTTATTTCATAGTTTTGATGTGTCTTCACTATTATTCTACAATGTAGAAAATATAAATAAAAAACTTGAATAAGTACTGTATATATTTATAATACGGTCTCTGACGTTGCTCGTTATTATTATTATTATTGTTATTATACAGTATATATATATCTTTCTGGATTATGTGTGTATTGTGGGTTTTTTCCCTTTGTTTTGCTAGGTATTGCTGCATTGTTGGAGCTAGAAACACAAACATTTCGCTCCACCTACGATAACATCTGCAAAGCTGTGTACTTCATTTGATTTGATTTGGAAATAATAACGGCATAATTAAAACATGTCTGGGAGATTGGGCTGCTGGCGTGGGATAAGCGCTTCACAGGCTATATGGCGACACCGCATTTTATACCTGTCTCTCTCAGCCTCCAACGTGCAGAGCACACGCACACTCTCCACAGCTCCGACTGGGGATGCTATTAATGTTTACAAGGCAGATTAGCAGAGATGGTGAAGAGGTGTCAAAACCTCAATGAAGGCTGGGAGAAATGGGTGTGGCTGATTGGTAAGAACTAGTTATGGCAGTTTGTCCAATCAAAGAGGTATAAGTGCAGAGAAAAGTGCGAGGAGGTGTAAGTGTTGTCTGCTGAAATACAGCGGGCCTACTTATTCCTTCTGGTTTGCAACATTATCGTCCAAAAATATGTGACAAGAATGCCCAGCCCTTGTTACAGCTGCCCAAAGAAAGAGGATTTATAAGCTCCTGAAAAACAAGTTGCAACACAACACAAACAATAAGTAACCAATTAGTGTTACTCATGTTACTCTTTGAAAATAGAATGCTGATGCGAACACCGTGTAAACCACATGCGAACATCATATAAACCACATGCGAACATCATATAAACCACATGCGCACATCATATAAACCACATGCGAAATACATGTAAACCACATGCGAACATCATATAAACCACATGCGCACATCATATAAACCACATGCGAAATACATGTAAACCACATGCGAACACCATATAAACCACATGCGAAATACATGTAAACCACATGCGAACACCATGTAAACCACATGCGAAATACATGTAAACCACATGCGAACACCATGTAAACCATATGCGAACACCATGTAAACCATATGCGAACATCATATAAACCACATGCGAAATACATGTAAACCACATGCGAACACCATGTAAACCACATGCGAACATCATATAAACCACATGCATACACCATGTAAGCCAAATGCAAACCACATGCGTATGCCCTTTCAGTTGTATGACATCAGATATGGTCTGATCAGGTCTGTTCTGGTTCTGTCTGCTTTAGGCACCAGCTCTCATCTGACTGATCAACAACAGGAACCACTGAGGAACTGTTGATAGAAACCATGTTGTCTGTCCACCCTCCTGTCACACACACACACACACACACACACACACACACACACACACACACACACACACACACACACACACACACACACACACACACACACACACACACACACACACACACACACACACACACACACACACACACACACACACACAGGACATAAACCATGCTGTCTGTTCACCCTCCTGTCTTGTCACACAGCCTTCCTGTCTTCCTGCTTAAAGTCGTCATCACACCTCATTCAGCCCTGACCCCTGGGGATCAACGTGTGACCTCACCCACCGCTTCAAACCAGGGTCAGAGGTCAATGTTTCAGCGGGCTGAAAGCGAGACTCTACAGATGTCTGTCTTGTCGTCATCAACTACCAGAGTTGAGAAGAAAGACAACACATTGTTGTGTTCGGCTGGAATCTTAAGGGATTGAGGTTGGTTCGTTTATAGGATGGTACATTTATGCTGGCATGGTAATCGTCATTGTAGCACATGGGAGGGTGAGGTGGAGTGCCACTGGCATCATTTCCAAAGATAGACACAGCAAGAAATAATATTTCCAGATTTTCCTAATATAATGATAAGATAACGCATAGCCGCGTACTCCTGGGGCTGTGTGTGTATTCTCAGGCATGTTGGGACAGGAACCATACTCCCGCCACCTCTACCCTCTCTCTCTTTTCTACCTCCCCCCCCTCTCTCTCTCTCTCATCTCCTGAGAATGTCACGCTCAGCGCTCTCTCTAACCCCAGTGTGGAAACGTAATTAATCTGATGATGATAATTCTGCACCTCATGTGGTAGATGAGTGCTAAATGCCCTTTCTCTTTCATGTTTATTTATTCTCTCTCTCTCTCTCTCTCTCTCTGTGTTTCTTCTCAACGATGATCTGAGAAAACTTGCCAAGAAGAGGGAAGGAAGGATGAGAGAAAGAAGAAAAGAAATGAATAGAGAGAGTGAAATAGAGATGGAGAGAGAGAGACAGAGAGAGACCAGCAGTGCAGCAGTCATCTTCTTTAATTAAAAGTAATAAATCGTTGATTGCTCTCGTTGGTTCTGGCAAGAGGCTAACCTTTCTCTCTGGAACGACATGACCCAGATCTTCAGTACACCTCCCAGACCTCTGACAACCCTCCCTCCTTACCTCCCTTTCATACCTCCACCCCCACCGTCCATCCTCTCCTCAACCATTGGAGTCCTGAGAAACGGTTTCGGCACGCACACTCAAAGAAATGCTGGGTTAAAAACAACCAAGAAATGCCGGGTAAATAGTGGACAGAAAACACGTTGGCTTATTTTTGACCCGGTTGGGTCACTTAGTTGGGTTATTGAGCTATGATACACCGGGTCAGATCAGAAGTCAGGAAGTGTGGCTTAGTAGGGGTGTGGCTTTCAGACAGTTCATTTTGGTCACCCATGAGAGTAAATGTCATTCTGTTTTGTTATATTGTCAACATATGTTAAAGGTATTGCACAGCCATTCTGATTCCCATGTAAAAAAAAATATATTAAAAAAGCCTTTAAATGACTGAAATATCATTTTTGGGGGGTGATTTGTCTGTTGTTGGAAAATTACTTTTTCTAACTACCAGGAATTTTAAAAAGAGTGTGCCGGTAACTTATATTCGTGAGTCGCCTCGACTGACAGCTCGTTGAAAAAGTCAACCGGTCAAAAGTTTTAGACCACCTACTCATTCAAGGGTTTTTCTTCATTTTTACTATTTTCTACATTGTAGAATAATAGAAGATGTAAAAACTATGAAATAACACATATGGAATCATGTAGGAACCAAAAAAGTGCTAAACAAATCAAAATCTATTTTATATTTGAGATTCTTCAAATAGCCACCCTTTAACTTGATGACAGCTTTGCACGCTCTTGGCTTTCTCTCAACCAGCTTCACCTGGAATGCTTTAACAGCAGTCTTGAATGATTTCCCACATATGCTGAGCACTTGTTGGCTGTTTTTCCTTCACTCTGCGGTCAGACTCATCCTAAACCATCTCAATTTGGTTGAGGGCGGGGGATTGTGGAGGCCAGGTCATCTGATGCAGCATTCCATCACTCTCCTTCTTGGTCAAATAGCCCTTACACAGCCTGGAGGTGTGTTGGATCATTGTCCTGTTGAAAAAAACAAATGATAGTCCCACTAAGCCCAAACCAGATGGGATGGCGTATCACTGCAGAGTGCTGTGATAGCCATCCTGGTTAAGTGTGCCTTGAATTCTAAATAAATCACAAACAGTGTCACAAGCAAAGCATCCCAGCACCATGACACCTCCTTCATTCTTCACGGTGGTAAATACACATGCAGAGATCATCCATTCGCTCCCACAAAGACACGGCGGTGGGATCCAAAGATCTCCAATTTGGACTCCAGATCAAAGGACAAATTTCCACCGGTCTAATGTCCATTGCTCGTGTTTCTTGGCCAAAGCAAGTCTCTTCTTCTTATTAGTTTCCTTTAGTAGTTCTTTCTTTGCAGCATTTCGACCATGAAGGCCTGATTCACACATTCCCCTCTGAACAGTTGATGTTGAGATGTGTCTGTTAATTAAACTCTGTGAAGCATTAATTTGGGCTGCAATTTCTGAGGCTGGTAAATCTAATGAACTTATCCTCTGCAGCAGATGTAACTCTTGGTCTTCCATTCCTGTGGCGGTACTCATGAGAGCCAGTTTCATCATAGCACTTAATGGTTTTTGCGACTGCACTTGAAGAAACTTTAAAAGTTCTTGAAATGTTCCGTATTGACTAACCTTCATGTCTTAAAGTAATGATGGACTGTGGTTTCTCTTTGCTTATTTGAGCTGTTCTTGTCATATGGATTTGGTCTTTTACCAAATAAGGCTATCTTCTGTATACCCCACTACCTGGTCTCAACACAACTGATTGGCTAAAATGCATAGAGAAGGAAAGAAATTCCACAATTTAACTTTTAACCTGTTAATTGAAATGCATTGCAGTTGACTACCTCATGAAGCTGGTTGAGAGAATGCCAAGACTGTATAAAGCTGTCATCAAGGCAAAGGGCGGCTATTTGAAGAATCTCAAATTATATTAAAAAAAAATTGGGTTACTACATGATTCCATATGTGTTATTTCATAGTTTTGATGTCTTCACTATTATTCTGCAATGTATAAAATAGTAAAAATAAAGAAAAACCCTTGAATGAGTAGGTGTTCTAAAACTTTTGACCGGTAGTGTATGTCAAGAGACTTGAATGCAGTGAGCAGTAGTGATGTTACGTTTGATACCAGAGCTCCGAGGCATGCGTCAAAATTGCTAAGCAGCCAACTTCAAAGCAGTGTACCGATGTGGGTATCACTCTATCAGACGTACATTATCGATGACGTCCAAAGCTTAGTTTGATCATGTGCTTTTTTTAAACCATGTGTTGCAAAATGCGAGATACCAGTAATTATACTGTGGTTCCGGTGCTTTCTTAGATTCTAAGCTGCTTTCAAACACCGACCTCTACTGGACAATCTGTTATTGCAACTGATTATAGGCTACCAAGCCAACGAGTTACCACTGCGCCACAGAGTTTTGATATGTCTCCTGTGATGTGGTTCACAGCAGCACTGATGGATGTGTTGACATGACAACTGCGTCAGATTTGACCCCCCCCCCCCCCCTCCACCTTTTTCTTCCATGCTGGCTGAAGACCTAGCTAGACAATAACTAGCTAACACATGGCACAGATGAAAAGGAAGACATACGTATCTTTGCCATAAACGAATAGTGTAAACCTTTAAATATATTTGCTGACACCCTACAGTCAAATTTTGGTAGAGTTGCTATCTAGCAATATAAACCACGCCCCTCCACAAACATGTCTTCTCCGATGTTGGTTGCAAAGTGGTACTTATTTAAATTAGGTAAGAGAATATCATGTTTGCCACTGGTGTCACGGCCGTCGTAAGAAGTGGACCAAAGTGCAGCGTGGTGAGCATTAATTTTCCTTTTATTTAAAATGTCGCCAACAAAACAATAAATACAAAAACGACCGTGAAGCTTACAGGGCTATAGTCCCACTAACAAAGCTAACTTCCCACAATGACAGAAGGGAAAATGGTTGTCTAAGTATGATTCCCAAACAGAGACAATGATAGACAGCTGTCCCTTATTGAGAACCATACCCAGACAAAACATAGAAATACAAAAACATAGAAAACAGAACATAGAATGCCCACCCAAATCACACCCTGACCAAACCAAATAGAGACATAAAAAGGCTCTCTAAGGTCAGGGCGTGACAACTGGTGTATTAAAAGTTTAGTAGGGGCTATCCCCTTCATAATCCGGCCTCCTGAATCCAAGTGTTTGACATTGGGGAGGGGACCAGTAACTTTATGATCAAACTTTATTAATGTAGAAGCAACAGTCATTTTTCATACATTGGTCATCATACTTGACGCATGGAACTGATCATTTGAATCTACAGTAGACATATTACTGAAAGAAATACAGTATGTTAGAGTCATTTTCCAGGACACTTCCAATTACAGTTAATAACAGTCTTTTTTCAGCATCTTACCCATAATGCAGTGCAATCTACAGCATTAATGCTGTAAAACAGATTTACAGTATTTTACTGTGCATTCTACAGTATTTTACTGTTGAAATAACAGAAAAGTCCTACAGTATGTGCATTTTGGGTTTTGGTCCCTCCCTTCCTCCAACCCTCTCCCCAAAACAGTGTCCATGTTTTGGGGAGAGGGTGGGAAAGAGATGGAATAGCCAGTCTCATTGTTTACACATGGTCATTGTACTTTGGACTGAAGTGAGCATTCATCTTTAATAGTCTCTAAAACATGGCCCTGGAATGACTGACTGCCAGAGTCAGCAGAGGGGAGGCAGGAGCTAGATGAGATGGGAGGGCTGCACTGGAGAAGAGAATAGGAAGAGGTCATGTATTTTTTCCCTTTGAAAAATCTATTTATTTCTTACCAATTCTTAAGCACTTGAGAAGTCTGAATCGTCCGAAACATTGCAGTTATTATGTTTTAATTTCACACAGACAATTAGTAATACATGTCAATGATGTTTGTTCTTTGCTAACATTTAATTGATTGCTATGCTGTGTTCCCGTCTGATTTTGATCTGCAGATCAGAGTGTACAAACACAATAATAGTTCTCTGACTGACATACAGGTAACTGCCAAAATAAATGAAACACTAACATAAGGCTTCTTAATAGGGCGTTGGGCCACATCTTCAATGCTCCTTGGCATCGATTCCACAAGTCTCTGGAACTCTATTGGAGGAATGCGACACCATTTTCCCCACAATAAATTCCATAATTTGGTGTTTTGTTGATGGTGGTGGAAAACGCTCATCAAATCATTCAGTGACCACTCGTGCACTGTGGATGGGGCCATTGTCATCCTGGAAGAGACCACTCCCATCAGGATAGAAATGATTCACCATAGGTTGAAGGTGATCACTCAGAATGGCTGTGTATTTGTTGGCGTTTACCTTTCCCTCCAAGGGTTTGAGTGGACCATGCCAGGAAAATTCACCCGCACCATAACAGCCGCCATAACCCTCATTTACTCAAGTGTTTCATTTATTTTGGCAGATCCCTGTATTTTCCACTGGGTTTAATGTTTTTTTGAAAATGTGGGCCAAACCCTCAGATGTAACCTATCGTACCCTTATGACTGAATCAGCTACTGTTCCATATTTGTCACGTATTTTTCACAAACACGAGGCAGGCATGCCCCTACATAGTTCACCTCACAGAAGATCTCTAATGTGACAGATAACTGACAGGTCATCAAAACAGAATTAGCTTGCTGAATTTATCTTTCACAACACCTTGGACAGAACCTGTTGCTTTGCTCTGGTTGAGCTCTCTGACTCACAGTTAACCTCTCCGAGGCTGAGCTCATTTGTAATTCAAATCAGAGATCATGTGGATAATGTAGCATTAAGGCTATGAGTCTCCTACGCAACAGGTTTTAACCAAATAACATGTTGTGAGCCAGGGCAAGCCAGTGCATTAAATGTAATTAACTAAAGCCGACGAGACCTGGAATTATTAACGGCACCACTCTGGGTTCGCTGTGACAAATGGCTTCTCACAAATACATAATAACAGTCCCTAATGCACTCTCCAAGTGTTGCTATATGGCTCACAACCTAGACTCTCATCACAATAATAAGATCCCTTCATCTTTTCCTGGGATAGCTACTAAAGAATAATGGGGGATACATTAGTTTATTATCAGCCATGAAGGAACTACACAGACACCTCTTGAGGAGGCACAACACACGCAGAAATAGGAGAAGAGATTTGATGAATTGCTTTCAAACAGTGTCACCTCGTATCCTGCCACAGTGGCAAACAATACCTGGATTAAATTACTGTACAGTCTGCCGTTGAACATCGACGTGAACAACCCCAATCTGAATTAGTATCATCATATCTTCCTCCTTTTGCAGACAAAACACTAATGTATTGGTAATAATGTTGTTATTGTGTTGGGTATGTGTGGAATAGACCTCATTTGAACACAATTCCACCTTTTACAGTTCATGTTGTGATCATGGAGGTATTAAAGGATATTTTTAGGACTAATTGTCACAAATTTAGGATGTTTTTTTCTTCTTCTCAGGAATGAAATCATCTTAAAATATCAAGACAACCTGCTGCTCTTATATGTCTTGAATATTTACAGGTGAATTAGAGGTGGTTTACTGGTTGCCGCTCTAATTAGGAAGTGAACATCCTTCTGTTTTGTTGAGTTAATTCACCATCTTGACCCAGAGATGAACTGCACATTTACTCTTCACTAATTGCCTCATCCTTATGAGAGAATGTGTGTTTACTTCTGAGAGATGTTGACATGCCATTAAAATGACTGATAATGAGGGGTAGGTAGAAACAAGGTTATTATAGTTAACATAAAATAACATTCAGTAACTGAAAAATAACTATACTGAAACTATTATCTATTATCTTTGACTGTAAAACAAACAAAAATAAAATAAAAACCATCATAAATTATGTTTAGTTTTTGTTTTTTCCTTCTAACCAAACAGAGTATTCAAGCTTTTTTTTCTAATGCGGTTTTCGAGCTTCTGGATCTGGCAGGTAAATGCTGCAAGTAGATTCCCGATGTTTCAAATAGGCCTAGCTTGTGCATTACTATCTCTAGCTATCACTAGATAATAGTGAAGAAATCTGAGGGCTGACCAGTGACTGGACCAAGCTAGAGCAGCTTGTGAAGTTGCTAGAACCGTACGCAATCCACACCGACCAACTTCAAACTGACAGCCAGTCGTTGTCTGATGTGGTGCCATGCCATCTCAACCTTGAGGCACACTTGCAGTCAACTACTGTTGCAAAACAGTTGGCACAGGTCTTCCTGAAGTCACCGCGTGAGCGCTTTGCATGCATAATGAATAATCTGGCAGCCAACTTCGAACCAACCCCTACAGCAGCTTGCCTGATGGACACAAGTGGGTCTCTGGCACATCGCTCAACAGAGATGGAGCCACTGATGAGGGATGCAGAGTCTTTTGTACTTCAGCAAATCAGAAAGTACAGCCTTGGAGCAGCAGGACCTCTGCAAGATGCCAGCACATTGAATCCAGCATAGATCTCGACCACAGTTGTTCAGAAATATGGCTTCCTTTTTCATAAAATTAAAAATTACAAAACGGAATTAAAAGTCGGTTGAAGATTGTGTCCGAGGTCACTGTCCAGTCGGAGGGTCAACCTGGCAGGGCATTAAATGTGGGAATATGGAAATACCTGGAAAAGGTAAAGGGGAGCATGTTTACAGAGTCACCTCTCCAGTTCTGGCAGGCAAGGATAACTGTTTATCCAAAGCTGTGCCCTGAGGCACTGGATCTGGTTTGTGCCCCTGCATCCCAAGCGTTCGTGGAGAGAATATTTAGTCTGTCATCAGGCTTGAGAAACCCCCTCTCTGGAATGGAGACTTCCTGAAGTTAACCAGAAAATCTTGTTTGGTTGAAAAGAAACACACACGCACGCACGCACGCACGCACGCACGCACGCACGCACGCACGCACGCACGCACGCACGCACGCACGCACGCACACACACACACACACACACACACACACACACACACACACACTGGATTTGCGAAGAAGTGTTGCATTGCCTATGTTTTTGCTCTTGTTGCAGCAGTTTTTATTTACCCTATTTGAAGGTGTTAGACAGTGGTACACGTTTATTATTACATAAACATGACATGTCAAATGTGCCATGAATTCTCTGGCTGTTTTTTCCTCTCTCTTTCTTCCGATAGAGGTAAAGATACTTGATTCTTCTTGCATCTACTACTAAAGTTGTAAAGTAACAGATTGGTGTAAACATGGGCAAGAGAGTTTCCTTCCACCATATTTCTTGCACCAGTCTGGGGGCTTATCCTTTAAATCCTTTAAAATCCAAGTCACTTTAAGATTGTTTTAGAATTTAAACCTAACCAAATGTCCTGGCCATTGAGTTATATGGAGTCCTCTGGCGGACTTTTGCCATTTTGATTTAGGCAACTGGGCCGGACGTCCAACTTCATTGGCTGATCCCTCCTGATGACCTGGTTGGAGTCGTGACAGCAGGGTCATCAGGAGGGATCAGTAAATAAATGTTACTCGTAAAGAAGAAAATGTACTATTTCAAGAGGAGCTGGCCTCAATGGCACTCACTGCTCATGCACTCATAGATGCCACCGTGACACCGATACAGAGACGTTATGTCTATCCAAGTCTATGGTCCTGGCCCTTCACCTCATGTATTACTGCCCACCAGTAGCAGGAAGTGACATCCCCCCCCCCAAAAAAAAACTATAGGTCTACAACACATAAACGGCTCCTAGCCTCCCACGCATAGGCTAATTTCTGTCCCTATCACTAACACTAAAACTGATAGAAATTAAATATACGTGTTTTTATCAAACTGAAACTAAAGAAAAACTAGTAAATCAAGTCTGAAAACATACTGAAACTAAACTGAATTTCAAGTAAAAATCTAAAAACGAACCGAAATAAAAGGTTAAAATAATCTGTACATAGTCTGAGTTTGTTTCTTGGCAAATGTAGTTTGTGTTAGCAGTTAGATAGATTTGAAAGTATTTACATTTGAACAACAGGTTCATTGTTTATCTGTAAACTCATGAAGCTACTCTATAAGCTCTTTACAATTGTATAATTATGTTACAAGGTGCATTTGTAGCAAGCCAATGCTTGTTCAACAAGACAACAATAGTTTTTTTTTGCTGTTAAAAGGGAGATAAAAATAAGCTTGCATGCCTGTGAGGTTAAATCAGGATGCTTATTGCTTGAATAATTCCTCTTCATCACCTATGGTATCTTCATCTACCAAATCTCACACCTGTAGTGCAGTTCCAGTCTTTGCTTTTGTAAAAAGTGTTCATTTGGAGTCTTTCCAGATGTTACACACCTCTCTAGGATTGTGTGCTGATACACACACACACACACGCACACGCACACACACACACACACACACACTTCTTTAGTTCTGGGTTTTAGAGATACAAGATGATTGTTACATTCAAAAATTATTATTTTGCAATAAATGTCTTTTTTTTGTAAATGCATTCCATTTGCGTCTTTATAGCTGTGAATGGATTGTTAGCGTTTCTGTTGAACTCATCTCATGGAGACATTACACTCACTTAATGAGACATGGCTTCTCTTTCTACTTTGTTGTTGCTCTCCAACAATGTTTAAGGCACAATCCATACTATTTCTTGTTGCTAAAATGACCTGTCCTTGTGTGATATAAACATGTAGGAATCAGAGTATGTTGAACAACTTTATCAACTCCAAAAGAGGAATGGCATACATTACATTTAAGTCATTTAGCAGACGCTCTTATCCAGAGCGACTTACAAATTGGTGCGTTCACCTTAAGGCATCCAGTGGAACAGCCACTTTACAATAGTGCATCTAAATCTTTTAAGGGGGGGGGGGGGGTGAGAAGGATTACTTTATCCTATCCTAGGTATTCCTGAAAGAGGTGGGGTTTCAGGTGTCTCCGGAAGGTGGTGATTGACTCCGCTGTCCTGGCGTCGTGAGGGAGTTTGTTCCACCATTGGGGGGCCAGAGCAGCGAACAGTTTTGACTGGGCTGCGCGGGAACTGTACTTCCTCAGTGGTAGGGAGGCGAGCAGGCCAGAGGTGGATGAACGCAGTGCCCTTGTTTGGGTGTAGGGCCTGATCAGAGCCTGGAGGTACTGAGGTGCCGTTCCCCTCACAGCTCCGTAGGCAAGCACCATGGTCTTGTAGCGGATGCGAGCTTCAACTGGAAGCCAGTGGAGAGAGCGGAGGAGCGGGGTGACGTGAGAGAACTTGGGAAGGTTGAACACCAGACGGGCAGCGGCGTTCTGGATGAGTTGTAGGGGTTTAATGGCACAGGCAGGGAGCCCAGCCAACAGCGGGTTGCAGTAATCCAGACGGGAGATGACAAGTGCCTGGATAAGGACCTGCGCTGCTTCCTGTGTGAGGCAGGGTCGTACTCTGCGGATGTTGTAGAGCATGAACCTACAAGAATGGGCCACCGCCTTGATGTTAGTTGAGAACGACAGGGTGTTGTCCAGGATCACGCCAAGGTTCTTAGCGCTCTGGGAGGAGGACACAATGGAGTTGTCAACCGTGATGGCGAGATCATGGAATGGGCAGTCCTTCCCCGGGAGGAAGAGCAGCTCCGTCTTGCCGAGGTTCAGCTTGAGGTGGTGATCCGTCATCCACACTGATATGTCTGCCAGACATGCAGAGATGCGATTCGCCCCCTGGTCATCAGAAGGGGGAAAGGAGAAGATTAATTGTGTGTCGTCTGCATAGCAATGATAGGAGAGACCATGTGAGGTTATGACAGAGCCAAGTGACTTGGTGTATAGCGAGAATAGGAGAGGGCCTAGAACAGAGCCCTGGGGACGCCAGTGGTGAGAGCGCGTGGTGAGGAGACAGATTCTCGCCACGCCACCTGGTAGGAGCGACCTGTCAGGTAGGACGCAATCCAAGCGTGGGCCGCGCCGGAGATGCCCAACTCGGAGAGGGTGGAGAGGAGGATCTGATGGTTCACAGTATCGAAGGCAGCCGATAGGTCTAGAAGGATGAGAGCAGAGGAGAGAGAGTTAGCTTTAGCAGTGCGGAGGGCCTCCGTGATACAGAGAAGAGCAGTCTCAGTTGAATGACTAGTCTTGAAACCTGACTGATTTGGATCAAGAAGGTCATTCTGAGAGAGATAGCGGGAGAGCTGGCCAAGGACGGCACGTTCAAGAGTTTTGGAGAGAAAAGAAAGAAGGGATACTGGTCTGTAGTTGTTGACATCGGAGGGATCGAGTGTAGGTTTTTTCAGAAGGGGTGCAACTCTCGCTCTCTTGAAGACAGAAGGGACGTAGCCAGCGGTCAGGGATGAGTTGATGAGCGAGGTGAGGTAAGGGAGAAGGTCTCCGGAAATGGTCTGGAGAAGAGAGGAGGGAATAGGGTCAAGCGGGCAGGTTGTTGGGCGGCCGGCCGTCACAAGACGCGAGATTTCATCTGGAGAGAGAGGGGAGAAAGAGGTCAGAACACAGGGTAGGGCAGTGTGAGCAGAACCAGCGGTGTCGTTTGACTTAGCAAACGAGGATCGGATGTCGTCGACCTTCTTTTCAAAATGGTTGACGAAGTCATCTGCAGAGAGGGAGGAGGGGGGGGAGGGGGAGGAGGATTCAGGAGGGAGGAGAAGGTGGCAAAGAGCTTCATAGGGTTAGAGGCAGATGCTTGGAATTTAGAGTGGTAGAAAGTGGCTTTAGCAGCAGAGACAGAAGAGGAAAATGTAGAGAGGAGGGAGTGAAAGGATGCCAGGTCCGCAGGGAGGCGAGTTTTCCTCCATTTCCATGATATGAATGCATACGAATGGTAATTAGGTATTTACTTATTACTCTGAACCCAATTGTAAACAGATATTACAGTTTTTTCCAACCGCTTACACACGTTTTCAAAACTGTCTCCTTTTTTCAAAACTCTACACACAATTCCCAAAACTGCACACACAAAATGCAAAAATGCCTCACATCTCCTTCAAAATGTAACACTGCATTCAAAATGCCATAAACACATGTCAGAATGAAGCATTTGCATCAAATGGCAAACACTGCTTTCATAATAGTACATTTTGGGATATACCATGTAAACACTGTTGTTCTAAATCTAAAGCTCTTTGGTCTTTCATAGGCTTATATCTATATTTCAATACAATGTTCTACAGTGAAAGTAATCTGCTGAGAGGGGTAACAAGTACACTGTAAACACCAATGCAATGTAGAAACAGAACATATTTATTAGGCCAAACATTACTGTTGTATACAGTAGCATACAACAAAACCATAAACATATGTAAACCAAAAGTATATTCTTTAGAATACAGTAAAGACAACAATTGTGTGTGTGGGATCCCAGGGGGGCAGTCCAGGAATTGGTAGGGGGGGCAGTCACCAGTGGTAAGCTTAATCTCTTCTCCGGCCTGGGTCTGGCCACAATACTTCGTTCACATCACAAGATACGTTTTCTCTTGCCAAACATCAAGGGAAGTATCTCCTAGTGTGGCGTATGCAACCTTGGACAGAGGCCACCTCTATGTCCCCACATGCGTCCTCCATTGCCTGGAGAAGCGGCATGCGGGCATAGGGTTGGCGATCATACACTTTCCAGCGCCAGGCTGAGAAGAATTCCTCTACGGGATTTAGAAAAGGTGAATATGGGGGTAGGTACAAAACTACAAATTGTGTATGGGTGGCAAACCAGTTTTGGACCAGAACTGTAAGGGATTTCCTCCTCTTCCTCCGAAGCGGAGAGGCGAGAAGGATCGGAGGACCAATATGCGGCGTGGTAAGTGTCCATGGTTCTTTTACAGTTTTTTTTGATTGCTTAAGCACGATTTTCAAAACAGGGCCCGTGTTTTCAAAACACTACACACAATTAGCACAACCACACACCCAATTAGCAAAACACTACAGATCCTATGCAAAATTAAACACTCTTGTAAAAACTACACTTCTTTTTAAAAACCACACTTTGTTACCATATGAAACACACACGTTTCACATTACTATACTCTGTTTGCACGAGTTACACTCTGCTGTGATAAACCTAAAACACTTTTAGCACTTCTACTTCCATATGATTAGAGTAGGCTACTATCAACAAAGTACAAATATAATGTAAATTCACCAAACACTACACAAGACCAATGTTGCAGACTGAAGAAACTCATTTATTTCTCAACACGCCCAAAATGTTGACATGGAGATTCATAATACTGTAACCAAACGTCACTTTACGTATTGTAAGTTTAAAAAATAAATAAATAACTAGACATTGTCTCTTCGCCTAGCTGGATCTGGCCAGAGAATTTCATCAACATCGCAGGCAATGTTGTCATTAGCGAGACACCTTGGAAAGAAACGTCTTGCATGACAAATCCATCCTTGCATTGCTGCTACCTCCATCTGGTCACAGGCCTCCTCCATGGCTTGGATGAGGGGTACCTCAGCCTGGAGACGGAGATCATATACCTTCCACCGCCATACCGAGAAAAACTCTTCTATAGGGTTGAGGAATGGAGAGTATGGTGGAAGATATAGGACGGTGAAATGTGGATGTTGCTGAAACCAGTTCTGAACCAGAGTAGAGCGGTGGAAAGACACATTGTCCCAGACAACAATGTATTGCATATGATCGATTTGATTTGCTGCTGTTATGTTGTGCAATTGGTCCAAGAATGTAAGTATGAGTGCTGTGTTGTAAGGGCCCATATGGGCATGGCTTTGGAGGACCCCGTTCTGTGTAATGGCTGCACAGTGTTATATTACCCCCACGTTGCCCTGGGACATTGACTATAGCTCTGTGGCCAATGATGCTTCTTCCCCTCCTTCGTGTTCTCGTCAGGTTGAACCCAGCCTTATCTACGTAAATTAACTCATGCTGGATCTCCTCTCCATCCATTTGTAAAACTCTCTGAAAAACAGTGTCAGGCAAAATTGTGTAGTTCAGTGTAGATCTAGTATACATATTACAGTACAGTAAAAGATTATGAGACAGTTTGCAAGATCACACTGCTAAAGTGAATACATACCTCTGCATAATCATGCCGCAGTCGTTTCACCCTTTCAGAATTGCGCTCGAAAGGCACTCGATAAATTTGCTTCATTTGAATATGTTTTTTTTTTAGGATGCGTGCCAGTGTTGATGTTGATGTTGAGACCTGATGGATATCGTTGAAAATGGCATGGTTATTGACAATGTTAGCTTGGAGCTGCTTGAGTGTTATAGCATTGTTGGCCAAAACCATGTTTACTATCTCCCTCTCTTGCCGTTTTGTGAACATAGGAGGCCTTCCCCCTTGTCGTCCCTGACCCTCAATCCTGTGTAGAGAAAAACTCAGTATACAATAGTACAGTAATTTCACAGGAAAAGGTAACAGAAGTGCTGATAGTGCATAGAATACAGTACTGTAAGCAGTTACTGAAACCGTGCAGATGTTTTGATATGATGATATTTTTACAATACCCATTTTCCAGTCTAAATGTTCTCATCACACTTGCCACTGTATATCGGCTTATATTTGGCTGTACTCGCAGTCCAGCCTCCCTCAGCGTCAGGCCGTGGTTGACAACGTGGTCAACGAATGTTGCGCGGATCTCATTTGTCAGATTCGGTCCTCTTTGAGCACCTTCTTATCTTCCTCTTCCTCCCCTTCCTCCTCCTCCTTGTCTTCCTCGTTCTCCTCCTCAGTCTCCTCGTCGTCCTCCTCCTCCTCGTTCTCCTCATCCTCCTCCTCGTCGACCTCCTTGTCCTCCTCCTCCTCGTCTTACTCTTTCTCTGACTCTTTCCATTGTGTTTGAAGACCGATGAACTCACCTGCTGCTTTTTTATAGTGCTTATACACCTGATTGGTGTCTACAATTAAGCAAACGAGTGTTTGCACACCTGATGACTGTGTTGAACCAATAGGTTGGAGGGTGTGGTAATCTGACAGTCAGTGCTTTGGTATTACAAGGATGTGACTTCATGATACATTTTTGTGTGTAATGTATGTTAAGTGTGTTTAGTGTTTTGCAAATCACTGTGTGTAGAGTTTTGCAACAAGTGTGAGGTTGACAATGTGCTTATAGTTGTGCAAATATGGGCTTATGTTTTGCTTCTTGAGTGTAAGGTTTTGCTAATAGTGTACTACTTTTAATTTGAGTGTGTAAGCAATCCAAAAAAAACTGTAATAAGAAATACTACACATGAACACGACTGAAATACAAAAACAATAAATGTGGAATGAACAAAACCCAAAACAATACCGTGTGGTGAAAAACACAGACACGGAAACAAACACCCACAAACACACAGTGAAACCCAGGCTACCTAAGTATGATTCTCAATCAGAGACAACAAATGACACCTGCCTCTGATTGAGAACCATACTAGGCCGAAACATAGAAATCCCCAAATCATAGAAAAACAAACATAGACTGCCCACCCCAACTCACGCACTGACCATACTAAATAATGACAAAACAAAGGAAATAAAGGTCAGAACGTGACAAGAACAGCCCGGGGAAAACTAACCCCGTTTTGAGTGATGGCATCACACATAGTTATATTACCCCCATGCTGTCCAGGGACATTGGTAATTGCCCTCTCTCCTATTACATTCCACGGCGCCTGGTTTTGGTGAGGTTGAAGTCAATCTCATCCACATAAATAAATTCCTAGCGAATTACATGGGCATCTAGCTCCAATACTCTCTGTAACAGACAAAAGGATATACAGATGAGTAAACATGGTATGTCTGAAGTACTGGAAGTAGTGTTGCATACATACCTCTACAAAGTCATGTCGCATATTCTTGACTCTGTCAGAGTTATTCTCAAATGGCACCTTGTAAAGTTGTTTCATAGAGTCACTCGGTGCCGGTGGAGGATGCGTTGTATGGTCGACTGGCTTACAGCATTGATGTTAAATTATTATTCAAGATATGCTCTCTTATCTCTCGAATCCTAATTGCATTGTTGGCCAAAACCATATTTATAATTGCAGTCTCTTGTACATCTGTAAACAAGCGTCCTCATCATCCATGATGTCTTTGCCTTTCCACTCTGTACAGAATTCAAACACAGTATGTGCTCAGCATAGAAACTGTAAACAATGTACAAACAAATGTAGTACAGCATGATAACCAACCTCATTCATTCAATGCAGTGCAGTAAATGGATGGCTTAGAGTTACAAATGTTTATGCAATCATACGTATTTTACAGTACATTACTGTAATGCTAAAATAGTCATTAGATAGTTGCATACCTGTTCTCATTTCTGAAGGTTCAAATTATGGACTCCACTGTAAATCGACTCAAGTTGGTCAAACCGTGGTTGATCACATGATCAACAAGTGTTGCCCTAATCTCATTAGAGATGGCTCTCCTTCCTTCTCTTCTTTGCCCTCGTCCTCTTCTTCCTTTTCCTCTCCCTCCTACTCCTCTTGCTCTCTGTTCATTTTAGGCATCCATTGTTCAAAACAGGTAATCTGACCTTTGACCTATTTATAGGCCTATACTACAGTAAAGCAGTGATTAGTTAGTGATCAGTTAAGCTATTAGTGTTTGCACATGTGAGGAGTGTGTGTGTGACCTGGTGAATACGTGTAGCATTTTGATTGGTTGTGTTTGGAAAAGGAAAGCAAGTCACTTCCTGTTAGATTTTTGTGTTTTAGGTAGAGAATTGTGTTGTAGTGTTTTGAAAAAAGTGTTTTATGCAATTGACAACTGAGTCAAAGGCTGAGAAATAGC
Source organism: Oncorhynchus nerka (assembly GCF_034236695.1). Lineage (NCBI taxonomy): Eukaryota > Metazoa > Chordata > Actinopteri > Salmoniformes > Salmonidae > Oncorhynchus > Oncorhynchus nerka. The sequence goes on along the minus strand of NC_088396.1, from coordinate 16,613,147 downwards.
TTATGGTTTTGGATATTTGGTGTGTAGTTTTGCACTTTGAGTGAGAGGTTTCAAAAATCGTGTGACATGAAAAGATTTTGTGTGTAAGCAGTTGGAAAAAACTGTAATGTAAAAGTGGAATTTCCAGCAATGTAAAAAGTCCAGGCCTGGTTTCCAGAGACAAGCTATGTCACCTGGAATGCTGACTGGCTGTTTCACAGTAGTCTTGAATAACTTCCGAGTTGGATGACCGTTCAAAATATTTTTTTCAGTCGGAGCTCGTTTTTGTTCGAGTTCCCAGTTGGATTGAAGGAACTGAAGTCGGAAGTCAAAGATTTCCAAGTTCCGAGTTCATCTTCCGAGTTCCCAGTTGGTTTGAATGCAGCATCACACATTTTAATTTATTTTACTCCATGTACAAATGACAAATATCAGGCACAAATATGAATTATACAAATGATCAGCAATCAACAGCTTAAATATGTCTACCGTGTCCACTGTGTCCAGATTCCCTTCCCCCGCACTATATTCAAATGACAGTATGCTCAAACTGGACAGTTTTATCTCAATCTCTTCATTCAAAGACTCAATCATGGAAACTCTTACTGACAGTTGTTGGCTGCTTTGAGTGAGGAATTGTTGTCTCTACCTTCTTACCCTTTGTGCTGTTGTCTTGTTCTCGGGACAAGAATAGACTGGCGAGTTTCAGAAGAAAGTTCTTTGTTTCTGGCCATTTTGATCCTGTAATTGAAAGCACAAATGCTGACGCTCCAGATACTCAACTAGTCGAAAGTAGGCCAGTTGTATTGCTTATTTAATCAGTACAATAGTTTTCAGCTGTGCTAACATATTTGCAAAAGGGTTTTCTAATGATCAATGAGCCTTTTAAAATGTTAAACTTGGACGAGGTAACACAATGTGCCATTAGAACACAGGAGTGATGGTTGCTGATAATGGGCCTCTGTACGTCTATGTAGATATTCCATTAAAAATCCAGCTACAAAAGTCATTTACAACATTACAATGTCAACACTGTATTTCTGATCAATTTAATGTTATTTTAATGGACAAAAATGTGCTTTTCTTTCAAAAACAAGGACGTTTCTAAGGGACCCCAAACTTTTGAAAGATTGTGTATATACAGTTGAAGTCGGAAGTTTACATACACTTAGGTTGGAGTCATTAAAACTAGTTTTTCAACCACTCAACAAATGTCTTGTTAACAAACTATAGTTTTGGCAAGTCGGTTAGGACATCTACTTTATGCATGACTCAATTAATGCATGACTCATTTTTACCAACAATTGTTTACAGCCAGATTATTTCACTTATAATTCACTGTATCACAATTCCAGTGGGTCAGAAGTTTACATACAATAAGTTGACAGTGCCTTTAAACAGCTTGGAACTTTCCAGAAAATTATGTCATGGCTTTAGAAGCTTCTGAAATGCTAAATGACATCATTTGAGTCAATTGGAGGTGTACCTGTGGATGTATTTCAAGGCCTACCTTCAAACTCAGTGCCTCTTTGCTTGACATCATGAGAAAATGAAAAGAAATCAACCAAGACCTCAGATTTTTTTTTTGTAGATCTCCACAAGTCTGGTTCATCCATGGGAGCAATTTCCAAATGCCTGAAGGTACCATGTTCATCTATACAAACAATAGTACGCAAGTATAAACACCATGGGACCACACAGCCATCTAACCGCTCAGGAAGGAGACGCGTTCTGTCTCCTAGAGATGAACATATTTGGTGCGAAAAGTGCAAATCAATCCCAGAAACAACAGCAAAGGACCTTGTGAAGATGTTGCTGGAGGAAACAGGTACAAAAGTATAACGAGTAAAACGAGTCCAATATCGACATAACCTGAAAGGCCGCGCAGCAAGGAAGAAGCCACTGCTACATAATCACCATAAAAAGCCAGACTACGGTTTGCAACTGCACATGGGTACAAAGATCGTACCTTTTGGAGAAATATCCTCTGGTCGGATGAAACAAAAATAGAACTATTTGGCCATAATGACCATCATTATGTTTGGAGGAAAAAGGTGGAGGCTTGCAAGCTGAAGAACACCCTCCCAACCATGAAGCACGGGGGTGGCAGCATCATGTTGTGGGGGTGCTTTGCTGCAGGAGGGACTGGTGCACTTCACAAAATAGATAGAATCATGAAAAGGAAAATTATGTGGATAAATTGAAGCAACATTTCAAGACATCAGTCAGGAAGTTAAAGCTTGGTCGCAAATGGGTCTTCCAAATGGACAATGACCCCAAGCATACTTCCAACGCTGTGGCAAAATGGCGTAAGGACAACAAAGTCAAGGTATTGGAGTGGTCATTACAAAGTCTTGACCTCAATCATACATACAATTTGTGGGCTGATCTGAAAAAGCGTCTGCGAGCAAGGAGGCCTACAAACCTGACTCAGTTACACCAGCTCTGTCAGGAGGAATGGGCCAACATTCACCCAACTTATTGCGGGAAGCTTGTGGAAGGCTACCCAAAACGTTTCACCCAAGTTAAACAATTTAAATGCAACGTTACCAAAAACGAATTGAGTGTTTGTAAACTTCTGACCCACTGGGAATGTGATGAAAGAAATTAAAGCTGATTCTAACTGACCTAAGACAGGGAATTTTTACTTGGATTAAATGTCAGGAATAGTAAAACTGAGTTTAAATGTAATTGGCTAAGGTGTATGTAAACTTCCGACTTCAACTGTCACGTCCTGACCTTAGTTCCTTTTTTATGTCTCGTTTTTTAGTTTGGTCAGGGCGTGGGTTGGGGTGGGCATTCTATGTTTTGTGTTCAGTGTTTTCTATTTCTATGTGTTTGGCCTGTTATGGTTCTCAATCAGAGGCAGCTGGCAATCGTTGTCTCTGATTGAGAACCATACTTAGGCAGGGGAGACCTACAGGAGGCCTGTTGCGTGGAGGAGGCACCGGATGGACCGGGCTGTGGGGGAGCACTGGAGCTCTGGTGCGCAGCCTTGGCACCACTCCTCCAGGCTGGATGGCCACTTTGGCCCGGACCCTCCGGAGTGCAGGCACAGGTTGAACCGAGCTGTGGGGGAGCACTGGAGATCTGGTGCATACCCCTCGCACCTCTTCCTTAGGCTCAATGCCCACATTCGCCCGGCACGGGCGGAGCGCAGGCATAGGGCGAACTGCACCCTCCCAGCGCCCCGGAGACACAGCACACAGAGCCGGCACAGGATACCCTGTGCCGAAACGGCGTACCGGAGACCAAACATGCTGAGCTGGCACAACACGCCCTGGCTGGATGCTCTCACATGGCACTTGCGGGGGGCTGGCCTATAGCACTGGCAACACCGTGCGCTTCACCGCATAACACGGTGCCTGACCAGTACTACTCCTCTCCCGGTAAGCATGAGGAGTTGGCTCAGGTCTATCGCCTGACTCCGCCAATCTCCCCGTGTGCCCCCCATAAAATTGTTTTTGGGGTTGCCTCTCGTTCCTGTTGCGCTGCCTTACCTCATATCGCCGCCGCTCAGCTTTCACTGCCTTAAGTTCTTCTTTGGGGCGGCGATATTCCCCAGCTTGTGCCCAGGGTCCCTTGCCGTCCAATATCTCCTCCCAAGTCCAGGAGTCCAGAACCCTCTACTCCTTGTTACGCTGCTTGGTCCTTTGGTGGTGGGTAGTTCTGTAACGATTGTCTTCCTCTTCTGATGAGGAATAGGATGGATCGGACCAATGCGCAGCGTGGTAAGTTTTCATGTTATATTTATTTGAACAGAAACACTAACCAAAATAACAAAGAGAGTGAAACGAAAACGAAATAGTCTTGTAAGGTGCAACAAAACCACTAAACAGAAAATAACTACCCACAACCCATAGTGGGAAAACAGTCTGCCTAAGTATGGTTCTCAATCAGAGACAACGATTGACAGCTGCCTCTGATTGGGAACCATACCAGGCCAAAACCAGAAATACAAAACCTAGAACAAAACCTAGAATGCCCACCCCAACTCACGCCCTGACCAAACTAAAATAGAGACATAAAAAAGGAACTAAGGTCAGGACGTGACAGTGCGTGCATTTTTCTCTCTTCATTTAGCCTCTACGTGGAAAATCCCAACTCACCACATTCAATAAGGCTACGTTTAACTCCACCTAATGAAGCTGCTGTGACACAAGATAAGGCCTCAGCACGGCCTGGTTTTCCACAGGTAGAAGGCCACAGGTTAGTCCATCCGTCATTCCCTACCACTGTTCAACCCAGCGTCTTTGGAAAAGCACCCAACTCTGAACAAGAGAACAAGGAAGAAGGAGTTCAAAACCATACCACTGTGGCATTCGTCAAGCTGTCAGAGGAGCCCGCCCCTGTGTTTTCACTCCTCCCAAAAGAGGGCCATCTTTCACACTGTTTTGTGTTTGACGAGGGCAACGATCATATCCTAAACTTATTGATCCAAACACGCACTTCATCTCGAGGGTGATTTACTTTCTTTTTTTTGCCATTCATGGTCATAGTCATGGCTTCAATCTGTCAGAGACATGGCACGACAGGCACACTAGCTGGCTAGGCCTCGCAGACACTTTTTTCCCCCAATTTTGAATGCTATCAGTGCAGCTGTGCTGGTCTATATCGACGGCCCATCTGCCATGAGTGAGAGATGCAAACAAAAGCCTCTTTTGTCCAATCCATATTATCTCTCTCTGTTACCTCATTTTCTATTAATGACACAAAACAATGATTTTAGCTGCAGACTGGGTTAATGGTTTAGTTAATTTAGAATATGGACAATGCAGTTGTTGTCTTTCTTATGAAGAAGGTCAAAACCAAATGAGCATGGAGGATGAACATTGCTTTTTAAATTGACTATGAGTTCATCAATACTTGGAATAACTTATAATGATGTTGCTGTATTATATCTTGAGTAAGCATTATTGATTGACCGTTTATTATGTGGGTATGTTGGCTGGTGTGTGTGCATGTGTGTGTCAAGATTATTTTAGTTATGTTTTTACATTTATTTAGTTTTAAGATTTTAATTTGAAATTCAGTTTAGTTTCAGTTAGTTTTCAGATTCACTTTACTAGTTTTTATTTTGTTTAATATTTATAAGAATATATATATTTTGTTTTTATATTATTTAGTTTCAGTTTTAGTGTTAGGGACAGATAGCAGCCTATGGGAAGAGCTAAATTGCATACTCCTTGCATCCTAGCTCCTTGTCTCCTTCTTAAAACCCATTGGATGACAAAGCCAAAGTCCCTCCCCTCTGACCTTCTCTTCCATTGGGTTTTGAGAAGGAGGCGAGGAGAAAGGATGCGATGAGTATGCAATTGAGATCTTCTCTGTGTGGTAGGCTAGGAGACGTTTTTGTCTTGTATAGTTGTGTTTTTGGGGATGACATTTCTTGCTACTGCGGGATAGTAATGCTAAAGGTGATGGGTCAGTTCATAGGTTATAGGTTGGGTTTAAAGAGACACAAGATGATGACGTAGAGATGACGTAGACGCACAAAGTAAACATATGTAATAGGTCAATTTCAACAATAACAAGGAGCGTTGAAGCCAAGGCTAAACTTTGATATTTTGGTCCCGTAGCTACCACGTTGTAGTAGCGTGAAGCACACCAGTGCACATGCACAGATACTCTGTGTGATGGTGTGAGAGAAAAGTCTCGCATCGTGCTCATCTCAATGGGTGCGTTTGAGCAGATCACTTTTGTGTGTGTGTGTGTGTGTGTGTGTGTGTGTGTGTGTGTGTGTGTGAGAGAGAGAGAGAGAGGTGAAAGTGCCCTTTTATGTAGAGCAGGGTTGGCATCCATTGTCTACAGTCTTTCTTCATCATTGTGACTGGTTCTTGTCTTTTTACCACTCAGTTCCCCCTTTTTCCATAGTAGACCATTGGCCAAAATTAAGCTTTAACCGGCAGGGCGAGGCCTTACATTTTCTTTAAGAGTGGTGGAACAGAGAGAGAAAGAGAGACAAAGCTAAATGAGAATAGGTCCTTAAAATCCAACTCCTTCCACACCATAGTGCTGATACCAACATTTTCATACTCAATACTACTACACGTGTTTTCTGGATCAAATCTGTCACCACAAACATTCAAAACAACTCTCTGTTGTAATATTGTAAGCCTATTTTGAGAAGTTTTATTGTGTCTGTTGTGTGTGACGGCACTCAATAAAGATTTAAACCCTTTCCCCACATACAGAGAGCTAGGGTAAATAATTAGAGTGAGGTATGTGCAACGACTTGTTCCGTCCCCACACCTGCTAGTGGTTGACGTTCCTGGGCCCGTGGTCATGGCTCACATGGCTGCTCCTGGCTCACATCAACACCATCATCCCAGAAACTCTAGACCCACTCCAATATGCATACCGCCCCAACAGATCCACAGATGATGCAATCTCTATTGCACTCACCACTGCCATTTCCCACCTGGACAAAGGGAACACCTACGTGAGAATGCTATTCATTGACTACAGCTCTATGGCGTTCAACACCATAGTGCCCTCAAAGCTCATCACGAAGCTAAGGACCCTGGGACTAAACATCTCCCTCTGCAACTGGATCCTGGACTTCCTGACGGGCCGCCCCCAGGTGGTAACAACATATCCGCCATGCTGATCATCAACACAAATCAAATCAAATTGTATTTGTCACATACACATGGTTAACTAGAAGCTTGTGCTTCTAGTTCCGACAATGCAGTAATAACCAACGAGTAATCTAACCTAACAATTCCACAACTGCTACCTTATACACACAAGTGTAAAGGGATGAAGAATATATACATAAAGACATATGAATGAGTGATGGTACAGAACGTTATAGGCAAGATGCAGTAGATGGTATCGAGTACAGTATATACATATGAGATGAGTAATGTAGGGTATGTAAACATATAAAAGTGGCATTGTTTAAAGTGGCTAGTGATACATGTATTACATAAAGATGGCAAGATGCAGTAGATGATATAGAGTACATTATATACATACGAGATGAGTAATGTAGGGTATGTAAACATTATATAAAGTGGCATTGTTTAGTGGCTAGTGATACATGTTTTACATCAATTTTTCCATTATAAAAGTGGCTGGAGTTGAGTCAGTATGTTGGCAGCAGCCACTCAATGTTCGTGGTGGCTGTTTAACAGTCTGATGGCCTTGAGATAGAAGCTGTTTTTCAGTCTCTCGGTCCCTGCTTTGATGCACCTTTACTGACCTCGCCTTCTGGATGATAGCGGGGTGAACAGGCAGTGGCTCGGGTGGTTGTTGTCCTTGATGATCTTTATGGCCTTCCTGTGACATCGGGTGGTGTAGGTGTCCTGGAGGGCAGGTAGTTTGCCCCCGGTGATGCGTTGTGCAGACCTCACTACCCTCTGGAGAGACTTACGGTTGTGGGTGGAGCAGTTGCCGTACCAGTCGGTGATACAGCCCGACAGGATGCTGTATCTGTAAAAGTTTGTGAGTGCTTTTGCTTTTCCTGAGGTTGAAGAGGCACAGCTGCGCCTTCTTCACCGCGCTGTCTGTCCAATTCAGATTGTCCGTGATGTGTATGCCAAGGAACTTAAAACGTACTACCCTCTCCACTACTGTCCCGTCGATGTGGAAAGGGGGATGCTCCCTCTGCTGTTTCCTGAAGTCCACGATCATCTCCTTCTGTTTTGTTGACGTTGAGTGTGAGGTTATTTTCCTGACACCACACTCCGAGGGCCCTCACCTCCTCCCTGTAGGCCGTCTCGTCATTGTTGGTAATCAAGCCTACCACTGTTGTGTCGTCCGCAAACTTGATGATTGAGTTGGAGGCGTGCGTGGCCACGCAGTCGTGGGTGAACAGGGAGTACAGGAGAGGGCTCAGAACGCACCCTTGTGGGGCCCCAATGTTAAGGATCAGCGGGGTGGAGATGTTGTTACCTACCCTCACCACCTGGGGGCAGCCCGTCAGGAAGTCCAGTTCCCAGTTGCACAGGGCGGGGTCGAGACCCAGGGCCTCGAGGTTGATGACGAGTTTGGAGGGTACTATGGTGTTAAATGCCGAGCTGTAGTGGATGAACAGCATTCTCACGTAGGTATTCCTCTTGTCCAGATGGGTTAGGGCAGTGTGCAGTGTGGTTGCGATTGCGTCGTGCGTTGTGTAACTGGGAGTCTCATGAGTGCAAACATCCGAAGATCATCAAAGGTAAGCAATTCATTTGATTGCTTTTCTGACTTTCGTGACCAATCAACTTTGCTGCTAGCTGTTTGTAATGTTTTGTCTGCTGAGAGAGATGTCCTCACATAAACTCTTGTTTTGCTTACGCTGTAAAGCTTTTTTTGAAATCTGACACACCAGGTGGATTAACAACAAGCTGAGCTGTGTTTTGCTATATTGCACTTGTGATTTCATGAAAATTAAATATTTTTAGTAATTTAATTTGAATTTGGTGCTCTGCAATTCAGCGGATGTTGATGAAAATTATCCCGCTAACGGGATTGGTCGCCAAGAAGTTAATAGCTGCTGTGGGTACGACATCAACGATGCACTTGCTAATAAACTCGCTCACTGAATCAGGGTATTCGTCAATCTTGTTGTTTGACGCAATGCGGAACATATCCCAGTCCACGTGATCGAAGCAATCTTGAAGCGTGGAACGCACCCCAGGGGCCCCTCAGGGGTGCGTTCTCAGTCCCCTCCTGTACTCCCTGTTCACTCATGACTGCATGGCCAGGCATGACTCCAACACCATCATCAAGTTTGCAGATGACACAACAGTGGTAGGCCTGATCATCAACAACTACGAGACAGCCTATAGGGAGGAGGTCAGAGATCTGACCGTGTGGTGCCAGGACAACAACCTCTCCCTCAACGTGATCAAGACAAAGGAGATGATTGTGGACTAAATGAAAAGGAGGACCGAGCACGCCCCCATTCTCATCGACAGGGCTGCAGTGGAGCAGGTTGAGAGCTTCAAGTTCCTTGGTGTCCACATCACCAACAAACTATCACGGTCCAAACACTAAGACAGTCGTGAAGAGGGCACGACAAAGCCTATTCCCCCATCAGGAGACTGAAAAGATTTGACATGGGTCCTCAAATCCTCAAAAAGATCTACAGCTGCACCATCGAGAGCATCTTGACTGGTTGCATCATTGCCTGGTATGTCAACTGCTCGACCTCCAACCGCAAGGCTCTACAGAGGGTAGTGTGAACGGCCCCCCAGCACATCACTGGGGCCAAGCTTCCTGCCATCCAGGACCTCTATACCAGGTACCCCCTGCATATAGACTCTGTACCGGTACCCCCTGCATATAGACTCTGTACCGGTACCCCCTGCATACAGCCTCGCTATTGTTATTTTACTGCTGCTGTTTAATTTTTTATTTTCAATTTTGTTTATCTATTTTTTTTTACCACTTTTTTTCTTAACTTCTTCATTGTTGGTTAAGGACTTGTAAGTCAGCATTTCACTGTAAGGTATTCGGCGCATGTGACAAATACAATTTGATTGGATTTGATCTTGAGTTCAACCTCTTGAGTTCAACAACTATATAAAAGGGTGAATGACTATTTATTTATTTTTTAAGATAAGGCGGAGTCAGGCCTACTGCGGTAGCCAGCCTGTCAGGAGAGAACCATACCGCCCATTGAAGTCAGGTTAATGTGTTGTGAGATTAGACCCAAACACAAGGATGGCTGAGTAAGTCCAGTAGGGCTAGGCCTCTCTCCATGCCACACTGTGGTTTGCTTGTGTTTAGTCTCTAAAAAAAGAAAAAAAAACTCTTTCCTCCTCTCCTCCTTCTTTATTGGGCTCTTTACAACCTCAAGGATGTCAAAACCTTAGTGGGAGGGGAGAGGAGAGATCGGCCAGTGTCCGGGTTCTTATGTATGTAGACTATCGTCTCTCGGTAATTACACTAGTCTGCAAGATGGTTTATGTACTGAGCAATTCTGTGATATAGCGATTGGGTGTTTTATAGTGTTATATGATATCTTGCATGTAGAATAACTACAGCTAATTTACTCAGTGTAAGTTATGGACTTGAATCTTACTGGAACTAAAGATCCCTTCTGATTTGATTTGGAATGTATTACATGTAAGGTAGGCTAAATCATGTTTTAATAAAGGTCTAGTGCACAAGGTTGTTATCTCTTCAGAGCTCTCTCTTTCATTCTCTCCCTTCCCTTTCTCTCTATATTCTCTCTCTCTCCATTGTGTTCATGGGTCAGTAGTTTGAAGACGGAAGGGCAGGGCCCTGCTGTGCTTAGTGATTTAGATTGCATTGAGCTCTCCCCTGATTTGATAACTTATTGAGAGATAAGCGTATTCATTAACCTTTCACATGGCCAATGATTAATCCTATACTCCCGACATGGACAAATGTGGATTTAGTTAATTAATTAGACATGCCATCACAATGACTACTTGGGCTATTTAAAGCCTTCTCCATAGATTTGTAACACATTAACTCACCTAATCTCTACAGGGATTGAACTATTTTCAGGGAAAGAACGTTAAAAGTATGTTAAAGTCAGCGAGGTAGTATGTGAAGTAAAAAACTTTCAAACATTCCATTTTGAGTGTATCAGCTGGACGACACCCTGAAATGACCTCAAAGAGAATCCTGGGTAAATGAAACGCATAAGTCCAGTCAAATGTCTACCTGCTACGTTAGAACATTCAGGTGTTCAAATTGAAGTTGGCAAACTGTCAAAGCAGACAACACAGCGGACTGGACAAACGTACTTGTTTTGACTGGGGTCGTGCACTCTCGTTTTCAGGATGACTTTTGTTTCTCCAGGGAAGATTAAAGTTAGATAAACAGAGGTTGACAAACTTGTCCATCTCACTCTCTCTGTCTTGTCTGGTAGACCAGGCCAATAGGGGACCGTCTGGGATTTGGACTGTCTGGCCTCGTCTCATCCTGTCTGTCTGTCTGAGGGGAATGGATGAGAGCCATCTGCTCGTTTATTGTCTAGTCTTCCATCATAAGGATGAGGTTATCCACCACCAAGTTGAGCAAATCAGTGTTTACGTGAAGGTTAAGCAACTGGGCTCTGTGGTTGGTTGCAACACTGCTTATAGTTGCAACATTTATTTTGGCTCTTCTTCTGCTTTCACTGATTCAGAAGGCTTCACAATTCTACCGTTACTGTGTCTAATTTGAAAGATACAATTATACATGTAGATGGAATTATAGACTATGACTGATTTGCTATTCCAGGTTTGATGTTATATTTCTTGACCACATTAACCCCCTAGAGCCATTGACGCACCAGTGTGTCAATCTAAGTAATATAATGTGAAAAATCCCCATCAAAATCCGTCAGTTTAAACTAGAGGTTCTTTGTATTGAATGAGTCTCAATCCGCTGATGTCACACTTCCACATTTGCTGTGAAACATCTGTAGCGTCCGAACCGTTTGTGCTACCAACCACTGTGGAAAGAGGAGATTTTCATGAACAAGATAATGTTCTCTGTTTTGCTCTATACCCCCACAAGTGTCACCGGACTTGTCTAAAGGTAACCGGTACCAGTTTAAAATAATTATTGGAAGTATGAAGGTAATTTATATATGATGTACAGTACATACAGTATATATATATGGACAAATGTATTATGTAGATATTTAACCTCATATATATTTCCTGATCTTTCTTATATCTCCTAGATGTAGGACAAACACGTGAAAACCTTGTTTCTTATGATGTCTTTTTGCCATTTATGAATGTTTTATTCAACGCGTTACTCTGAGCTTTAGAAGTAAAGGACACATTTTTTCAAAACTTTTTTGCATATATTTTTCTGATACCTAAAGGGGTCCTAAAATTCCAAATCAAATAGCTATCGATCCATAGTATGGCCATCTTTAAAATATATACATATTCAAATGAGAGGGGGGAGGGGGGAGCAGGGGGAGGGGAGAGGGGGAAGCATCTTCAGACAGTGTTCCCTGCAATGTTTCGACCGTGAAATCCTGAAGATCCACTTCCACAAGGAAATCCAGTTTCTCAGATTTTTGTTTGTTTGTCCTGTATAATGAATCACCTGTGCAATTAAATGAATGGAAGAAAATCCCCCTTCTTCACGATTAGTGTTTTAGGATCTCTCAACTGATGAATAACATCAACAGGCTGCGGGGCATCCACTGCCATAGCTTCTTCATCTCTACTCACAACTTCGAGACTTTTCACTGCCTCTGCATCAACGGCCTGCTTTGACAGCCCAGGGCCCGGTTTCCCAAAAGCATCTTGAGGCTAAGGAGCATCGTTAAATCTCCGAGCTGCTTCCCAAAACCATCATTATTAACATTGCACTTGAAAACTCTCGTAATCTAACGCCTGCCTCAGACCACTCGTAGAACAGCTAAGTGGGTCGTTAGATGCATTTTTGCCCTCCTATGCACTTTATACACAGACGTTTTCCGTTAAACTTAGAATCGCATTGTTTATCATCTCTCTGTGAACGCTGATAACGTCAGAACAAAGTTGACGTTATCAAAGTTGACGTTGCAAATAAAAAGTTGCCAATATCTTTGCAATTACATATGAAAATAAGCTTCAAATGAAAACTGAGATGAATGCATTAAAATCAAATACAGAGGGATATAGGTCTATGTCAATCATTTTGTAGTTATATTTTCCTACTCGTACTCGTTTCCTACAGTAATTTATCTCAATATATTTTATGATGTGTGTGCAGTGATGTGCCAAATCTGTGATTTTGTGCATTTTCATTGGGTAAACATTAGAATAAACCACCTCAATATTTGCAGCCCTATAGGTAGTATTATAAATGGGGTGGTTCGAGCCCTGAATGCTGATTGGCTGACAGCCGTGGCATATCAGACCGTATACCACGGGCATGACAAAACATTGTGTTTTACTGCTCTAATTACATTGGTAACCAGTTTATAATAGCAATAAGGCACCTCTGGGGTTTGTGATATATGGCCAATATACCACACTGCTCAAATATATGTCTAGGAGCTGATCCGTCATCATTATTGTGAAATAATTCTAACGTTAGGGTAATATTGAATTGACAAAGCTGACTCGAGACCAGCGCTGCCTTTCTTTTGATCCTGTATCGACAACGACACATTTAGCGACTTTTCTCTCTGTGTGGTGTTTTTGGGAACGAATGTCTCATTTCCAGCCGCTGTAGGAAAGAAAACACTTGTAAGCCTAAAATCCAAACTGGGTCCTCATCCTTGCTACTTTGACCTCCGTTCCCCTAACAGGGCAATCAGGGGACTCGGTAACGGTCTCAGTCATTTTGTATGATTACACTACTTTAAGAAGTGTTTTCCACAATTTACCTTTCTCTTTGTTGGTGGTAATGTAATCTCTTGTGGAAAGATTCTGCGTGTAAACTAAATAATATTTGCTAGCTTATCTAGCTAGCTAGGTGCCAAGCTATCTAAATAGCTTAGTGATGTTTTGATATGGGAGCTACAGAAGAGAATCTCCCTGCAATTTGTTTTGCGTTTTTGGATTAGCTCAAAAGTACACTCTCTTATCCCTTCAAACAATCAGCCAATGTTATAGGGAAACAGAAAATGAAAGGGGATGGCCTAGGTTTAATCAGACAGTCATATTTCTCAACCTTAAATCATTGACCAACAGCCTGCAGTGCCAAATTACATTTTATAACCAAATAATTCAACCAATTTGCTTGACAGTAATTCAGAGAAAAAATATTGAAAATGAGAGGGTCAAATGCTTGTCTGTTTGTGTGTCAGAGAGTGGCATGCGAGGACCTGCAGAGGAATGAATGATTAATCTCTCGTCTCAGTCAGTAATTTAGGTGTCAGGCCCTCTCTCTTTTGTAATTGAGTTGTGTGAAAAACCAACCCCTCCCCTTTAATCTGGGCTGGTCGGGATGAAGCTGTAACTTTTGTATAATTTGGAGTGTCAGGACTCTGATGAATAGGCCCAGGTTGGAAGGTAAACATAGGCAGGGTGAAGTATGTGGCATGTATTGTGTGAGAGGTGCACCAGAGTTTAGTCGTTGCATTGTCAGTGTCTGTATTGAAGCCAGCAGAGTCTCAGTGTTGACTAATGGTAGCCTGCTGACAATATACCTAGCATTGAAGCATGGTTGGTACACAGTGTCAGCATGGAATTCCATTATGTGGTAGCAGACAGGAATCTGAGACATTAGTAATTTCTGAATGGATACTTCTGTTGTTGCTCAACTGGATTATTGCTTCCTGAGAATGAGATTTATGAAACAGGCAGACATTGTGGAAACCCGGGATTGCCCCAGTTTGAACAGTCTTAAACATGCAGGATCTTAATTTGATCACCCTGTTTGAGGAAAACTGTCCTAAAATGCAGGAAATGTAAAACTTGTGGTGTATTTGAGGTTTAAAATGGCTTCTGAAGTTTGTAAGTTTTTAATTTCCCTTAAAGAAAAATTCCACCTATAAAAAATGTCAATTAAGTCCACATTAAAATTCACATGAATTTGTTTTAAATATATATTGGTCGCGTAAAAATACAGTTGGAAGTTTACATGCACCAAATACATTTAAACTCAGTTTATCACAATTCCTGACATTTAATCCTAGTAAACATTCCATGTCTTAGGTCAGTTAGGATCCGAACTTGATTTTAAGAATGTGAAATGTCAGCATAATTAGTAGAGAGAATTATTTATTTCAGCTTTTATTTATTTCATCACATTCCCAGTGGGTCAGAAGTTTACATACACTCAATTAGTATTTTGTAGCATTACCTTTAAATTGTTTAACTTGGGTCAAACATTTCGGGTCGCCTTCCACAAGCTTCCCATAATAAGTTGGGTGAATTTTGGCCAATTCCTCCTGGCAGAGCTGGTGTAACTGAGTCAGGTTTGTAGGCCTCCTAGCTGGCACGCGCGTTTTCAGTTCTGCCCACAACTATTCTACAGGATTGGGGTCAGGGCTTTGTGAGGGCCACTCCAATACCTTGACTTTGCTGTCCTTAAGCCATTTTGCCAAAACTTTGGAAGTATGCTTGGGGTCATTGTCCATTTGGAAGACCCATTTGCGACCAAGCTTTAACTTCCTGACTGATGTCTTGAGATGTTGCTTCAATATATATACATAATTTTCCTTTTTCATGATACCATCTATTTTGTGAAGTACATCAGTCCCTCTTGCAGCAAAGCACCCCCACAACATTATGCTGCCACCCCCGTGCTTCACGGTTGGGATGGTGTTCTTCAGCTTGCAAACCTCCCCCTTTTTCCTCCAAACATAATGATGGTCATTATGGCCAAACAGTACTATTTTTGTTTCATCAGACCAGAGGATATTTCTCCAAAAGGTACGATCTTTGTCCCCATGTGCAGTTGCAAACTGTAGTCTGGCTTTTTTATGGCGGTTTTGGAGCAGTGGCTTCTTCCTTGCTGAGCGGCCTTTCATGTTATGTTGATATTGGACTCGTTTTACTGTGGATATAGATACTTTTCTACCTACTTTCTCCAGCATCTTCAGAAGGTCCTTTGCTGTTGTCCTGGGATTGATTTGCACTTTTCGCACCAAAGTACGTTCATCTCTAGGTGACAGAATGCGTGTCTGTTCTTGAGCGGTATGATGGCTGCGTGGTCCCATGGTGTATATACTTGCATACTATTGTTTGTACAGATGAACATGGTACCTTCAGGCATTTGGAAATTTCTCCCAAGGATGAACCAGACTTGTGGAGGTCTACAATTTCTTTTCTGAGGTCTTGGCTGATTTCTTTTGATTTTCCCATGATGTCAAGCAAAGAGGCACTGAGTTTGGAGGTAGGCCTTGAAATACATCCACAGGTACACCTCCAATTGACTCAAATTATGTCAATTAGCCTATCAGAAGCTTCTATGACATCATTTTCTGGAATTTTCCAAGCTGTTTAAAAAGCACAGTCAACTTAGTGCATGTTAACCTCTTACCCACTGGAATTGTGATACAGTGAATTATAAGTGAAATAATCTGTCTGTAAACAATTGTTGGAAAAATTACTTGTGTCATGCCCAAAGTAGATGTCCTAACCGACTTGCCAAAACTATAGTTTGTTAGCAAGAAATCTGTGGAGTGGTTGAAAAATGAATTTTGATGACTCCAACATAAGTGTATGTAAACTTCCGACTTCAACTGTATTTTGCAGATGTTATTGCCGGCGTAGCGAAATGCTTGTTTCCAACAGTCCAGTAATACCGAACAATTAAAAATAATACACTAAAATCCCCAAAATAAAATACTTAAGAAGTATATAAATATTAGAATGAGCAATGTCAGAGTCCGGAATATATACAGTGGGGCAAAAAAGTATTTAGTCAGCCACCAATTGTGCAAGTTCTCCCACTTAAAAAGATGAGAGAGGCCTGTAATTTTCATCATAGGTACACTTCAACTATGACAGACAAAATGAGAGAAAGAAATCCAGAAAATTACATTATAGGATTTTTAATGAATTTATTTGCAAATTATGGTGGGCATCTTGAAGCAAGTGGGGACAACAGACTGGGCTAGGGAAAGATTTAATATGTCCGCAAGCACTCCAGCCAGCTGGTCTGCATATGCTCTGAGTACACGGCTAGGGATTTCCTGTTGCTGAAGGATTATTTTCCTGCTGTAGCAAACTGGCTCAAACTAAGATCCTACATCTGTAGGCCTACAGCCGCACACAAACATCCTAGGGTGAAACTGGTTGTATGTATCCTATGCTTTCCATGTGAGACACATATGGCAGACAAAACACTTGCATACATCGGTAGTTCTAACCGAACACAGAGAGCTCTGTGATGGACCAGTATAGCTTATCTTCCAGAAAAACCTGTTGCTGTGTTTAAGATAAGACCGATAAGAGAGACACAGTTGACAAAATATAAAAGATGAATAGCAAAAGTTTTCACCTCTGCTCAACAGACATATTTCTAAAGGGATTGTGACTGCTCCCTGTCTGTCACCATAAACCTCAGGCTGAGAGTTGGTTGGCCAATGCAAGCCGCCATACGCTGACATCTCCCCTAGTGGATCTGTTAGTCACAGGCAAAGCAAATAGTACACTCACAGCAGCAAACATAGCCACATTCTCTCTCTCACACATTGAAAGGGCGACACAGAAACCTCTGTATACAGTTGTATTTTTGTACTGTCCTTGAGTGTGTACCGAACATGTCTTTGGCACTTTGATTTGTGGTTTGCGCACACACACCCACACACACACACACACACACACACACACACACACACACACACACACACACACACACACACACACACACACACACACACACACACACACACGCACACACACAATGTATTTGACATTCTCACACACTTCATTGCATGTGCGTGTGGCTGTCTTTGACAATCTCTTTCTCTCTCTCTCTCTCTCTCTCTCTCTCTCTCTCTCTCTCTCTCTCTCTCTCTCTTTCTCTCTCTCTCTCATACATCATTGGCCGATTACCTGTTTTCCTCGGGGTTTAGTTGTTATCTTCCCTAGTGCTGGGAACACAGCAGCAGTTAGAGAGCCGGAAGCTCTTGTCACCTCTGGCCCGTCTGTCTCTATCTCTCCGGGCTCAGAACTGGTGTGAAAATATTTCACCTGAAAGAGAAAACAAGGTTATTAAAGAGCGGGCCAGAGGGCCACAGGATGGGGAAAGTTATTATTTTGGCCCAGAAGAACAATGCCATGGCAGCCTCTGGTGAAGTGGAGCAAGGACTTGTCAGGAAAAGGTGTGTGGGAGAGAGAGAGGGTGGGAGGAAAGGAGGAGGGATGAGACAGTCACAGAACATCATAGGATGATGACAGTCCAGAGTGCAGAATTACATATTTTCCATTGGATAGATAGGAAGAAAGAGGGGGTGGGCATCAATTCCTTCAGGAGGAGAGATTGAGAGAGGCTGAGAGATGGATTGAGTGAGAGGGAGGAATAGAGAAATAGAAACAGACTGTTGTGATTCCAAGAGTTTGTTGTAATGACAGTGATACAGACGGAAGTCTAGACTTGTGGAATTACACATCTGGAATTAAGTCATCTGGCACAGAGATTAAAACAGCTATTGTTCTTAGGACTGCTCCACATAACACTTTACACTTCACGTTGGCCTGAAATTAAAGCAACTTGGTGTGGTTGAAGTTGTACATCACTGCACTGAGAACAGTCCTCCGTATGACCTGGGATTACAGATTTTCATTGCCTGAATGTGACTGACATTGTTTTCATGAGAAAGACAAACACAACTCCTCTTCATAATCATTAAACCCCCATTGAGACCGACTTGGTGACGTTCTGTTGTGACATATGCAACTCTTTATTCCTGCCTTTGAGATAGCACAGTGGTGTGAACTGTTTCTCCAATGTTTTCTCTGCTCAGCATTTATGCCAGTGGAAAAATGTATCCATTGTGATGTCAAATCACGTTTTGTTTCACTTTGAGAGAGCTCTTATGTTTTACATTTAGCTCACAAAAGATTCCAGCTGAGAATTGTCTTGGGCACCTTTTTGGTTTTACTCGTTATGCATTTAGCCTACCGATGCAGTGGCGGCCATATCAACAGTCACACAGAGTACAGTAAACAACATGCTACTTACATGGTGCTTAAATGGCTTACAAACTCAATGGCTTATAAACTCAGCACGATTTAGAGATGAGCTTCCTTCAACACAATCACAAACCAAGCCGCTGGCGAATTCCTGTCTCTTTCACAGTGTCAGACAGAGAAATGACGAGTTAAATACCAGGTTGCAGCCTCATAAATTCTGTTCATTTTTTCTCTCCTTTTGCTCTCTCTTTGAGGAGATTATGAGAGTACGCAGTACCTGGAGTGCCATTGATTTCCACCTGAAGTGCAGATGGGTTGTCTGTGGGTAGTCTGCTCGTAATCACGCCATGGTTTTTAATAACGATAAAAATGATTGTTGCTCGCTCGTGAATAACTCAGCCTAGTAACTACTCCTTACCAAGCGAGGCATTCTCTGCTGGTAGCACCACAAGGAGAAACTCTACTGTCAATCTAATCTAATCTAATCATTCTAAACGTTGTAATGGAATTCATGTGTTCTATTTATGTGCTGTTCTATTTCTGTGTGCATGCAAGTGGCTGACTGAATAAATCCTCATTATCAGTAGCTGCAATTTGGCAGTACGCCCACACCTTGTTTTGAGAACGAACGAAAGATATCTCAGTTTCAAGGTCTCAGCTTAGAGAGAAAAAAACCACATGATGTATTGATTGGTCTGTCACATGTTATGAACCAGTATTGGTATGTCACATGAATGAAACAAAACAGTAAAGATTAATTCATTATGCTAAATGATGCAAATATAACTTGTCTGTGTATAGCCATAAGACAACTGCTGGGTCTGCTCAGGTAGAGGTCCTGATTGACATGTGTACTATGGTGCATTGAGTTGGTTGGAACCTCTCCAACACGCTGACAAATAAACAATGATTTAAGATTGTCTTGTGTCCCTGTGGAACAATTTCCACAAAAACGTGTTTTGGCAAAATTGATGTTGAGGCATCCTAAAATATTTGATTGTACAGTTTACTTTTAATGCTGCTAAGAAAATAATTCCAAGTCTCCCCCCTTGTCAGAGGAGATGAATGTGATGGAATGGTTAGTATTTAGAGTCACAGCAGATATAGTGATAGGAGTTGAACAATATGCAGCAGTGAGACGTGGAAGGCAGTAGCAGCCAGACACCTTTACGACTGTGTGAGAAAAAGGCAATCTGATTACAACCTCAGTGTCACGCCTGTGAAGGAACGACAACGGCAGTTATTGTTGAGATGCACAATAGTCCTGTAATATGCTTTGACAAGACACAACCGGTGCATGGTGGTGGTAGAGCCTGAGCTGTCACTTAGATTATTGAGTTTGTTATTTTATGACTGAGTGTATTGTGAATGTGGCTTTGCTGTGGAGAGATAAGGCAACACCTGGCCTTCAAATCAATTGCCCAACCTCTTCGACAGGTCACGGACAACAGTCCTTATAAGGGGCTCAGAGGTGACTAGTACAAGGTGTTAGTATTGTACAGATGTAGGATCTTAATTTGAGCCAGTTTGCATACATCAGGAAGATAATCCTGCAGCAACAGGACATGTGAAGTATTATGTGGATTATAATTAATGGACATTTTTGTAGGGGTTGATACATTTACAAACTTCAGAAGCGTTTTTAAACCTCAAATACATTTCCTGCAGCAGGGTAATCAAATTAAGATCCTACGCCTGTAGTAACTGTAGTTACAGTAGAGAAGGTGGTGTTAGTCCCAGTTAAGAAAAGTAGTGTAATGGCACTGGTGAAGCACGGACTGAAGTAACACCCTGGCAATAGTTCTGATAACAGTCGCCAAGTTATGAGTGATAAGACAGGCATAAAGAAGCCTGTTACTGCATCACTCAACCCCAGTTATGAGAGCAAGCAGCCTTTTATTTTGCAGCGAGCCCACAGCAACGGGATCCAATGACAGTGCTGGAGCAAGCTGAAAGTCACCTTGTGTGATGTGACGGGCGGGGATAAGGAGATGAGATGTAATATGGCAATGTAAGTCTCCCTGCATAGTGCTGATAATACTGCGTTGAAACAGGCTCTCCTGCTGCAGATAGCTGAGAAAGCCCTTCCTCCCTCCAGGCAGCCAGCATGCCTTCCACCGGTATCTCCTTGCCAGCCAGGTAGCTAGGCCACATTCATTGAGATAAACACAAGACAGAGGGAGATAGAGAAAATGAGAGGAAAATAAGGATATCGCTTTGGTAGAGGAGGTAGGTAACGGTGCAGGGCGAAAAATGGAAGATAACAGGGGAGGAGAGGGAGAAGGAGGGAGAAATGAGAGAGCAAGAGAGAGAGATGCTACTTGTCTCTAGAGGAAAACTTCAGCAGGAGAGAGTTACAGTGCTGCTGGCCAACTTCCACACTATTCGCCAGACAGTGACAGCCAGTCAAACTCTCCAAATGGTGCCCATTTGTCCCACAATTCTTATGACACTTCAATCGCAGCTTATGACATTACAATTCCTCAGCGAGGAATGGTTTCAACACAAATCGTACTTGGGAAAGATAGGGTGTCATTCAGGGTGACAAATAGAAGTGCCAGACCGATGGACTGGATTTCCCACAGCCAAGAAAATCCAAACAAGAACTGCCTGGCTGGTTTAACAAAACGCCAACATCTCCAGAGTAAATAAAACCCTCAAAACAAAAGGAGAAACTCCCTTGGCAGTGCTTTGCGGAGAGGAGTTTTTCTACTGCAGTGCGCACACCGCCACTCAACCCTGTCATTATGTCCGCCTGTAATAAGCACTTCTGTTCCCAATCAAGTTTTAACTTTCTGCTGGTGGTGAATGAAAACAGTTTAGCGCCAGACAGACACAGGCGTGTCTGTTACTATCTCCTACCTATGGCTCGAGGCCTGGCTCTCCCGGATTGTTCTCAGACTGTGTTCCTTATAAAAGTTCCCCAACGTTGCCAAAACGCTGTCAGAACGTTATGTTGGATTGTTTTATTGTTTAACTATCCAGTCAGGTGGATGGATGGTAGGTGGTCCCACTTTTTTCCCCCCTAAATTCCATCGTCAGTATCGCTGTGTTCATTAAGAACAATAAGTACTTATGATGAAAATAGGAAGCCAGACAGGAGTGATATGGAGTGGAGTAGGGGAGGGGAAAGAAGTTTTAAAAAACAACACATGAAATCAAGCAATCATTGTTCCATAATCTCGCCTCCATCAATGCTGTCGGAGTAAATGATGTGCTTCAGTTCTTGTTGTTTTTTCTCTCTCCCGGCAAGGTAAAGATGTGAGATGTTGTTTACATAAATCATACTCTTTATTTTAGGGGGAAATGATCGTGTAATGATGCCGCTTGATAATGCATTCACGGACCGAGCCACGAACAAAACAAGCTGAGGTAATGGAGTTGCCCTTCTAACCCCCCTTTTTTACTCTTTCTCTCTCAAAGGGACGCAATCAGCAGTAGGTGGTTTCCGCCTTGTGTTTTCCTATGTGCAATGACCCTTCTGCTTGTTCACAGTCAGTGTAGCCAAGCCTTGTAGATTGATGGACTGCTTCATCTGTCCGAATCAGCCAGTTCTGGGAAACACTGTCTACACAAGCTCTGGGTTTGGCTTGACCTCTCCTCAGTCTCCCGTCAGGTCTATTATGTGTGATCAACACTCTGAATCAGAGGATTCAATTGGACTTGAAAGAGATTTCTCTTTCAAATCAAATCAAATCAAACTGCATTTTTGACATGCTTTGTAAACATCATGTGTAGACTACCAGCGAAATGCTTACTTCCAGGGTCTAACTTGGCTATTTACACGGGGTACCAGTACCAAGTAGATGTGCTGGAGTACGAGGTAATTGAAGTAGATATGCACATATAACTAGGAATAATGTGACAGATAATGAACAGTTGCAGTAGTGTATGTCATGAATCAAAAAAGTTAGTGCAAAAAGGGTCAATGCAGATAGTTAAATAATTAACCAAATAGCTACCTGGACTAACTATTTAGCAGTCGTATGGTTTGGGGGTAAAAGCTGTTCAGGGTCCTGTTGGTTCCAGACTTGGTGCATCAGTACCACTTGACGTACAGTAGCAGAGAGAACAGTCTACTACTTGGGTGGCTGGAGTCTTAGTAAAAATGTTGGGCCTTCCTCTGACACCGCCTGGTATAAAGGAGGCTGAAAAACACACAACTGCGTTGGTGTGTTTGGACATTCATCGATCCTCAGTTATGTGGACACAACGGAACTTGAAGCTCTCAACCCGCTCCAGTACAACCCCGTCGGTGTGAATGGGCGCGTGCTTGGACCCCCATTTCATGTAGTCTACAATCAGCTCCTTTGTATTGCTGACGTTGAGGGAGAGGTTGTTGTTCTGTCACCCCACTACCAGGTCACTGACCTCCTTCCTGTAGGCTGTTTCATCGTCGTCGGTGATCAGGCCTACCACCGTCGGGTCGTCTGCAAACTTAGTGATGTGTTGGAGTCATAAGCGGCCACGCAGTCGTGGGAAAACAGGGAGTACATTTAGAGGACCAAGCACGACACACCTGAGGGGACCCCATGTTTAGGGTCAGGGTTGGCGGATGTGTTGTTGACTAACTTCACCACCTGGGGGCAGCCCGTCAGGAAGTCCAGGATCCAGTTGCAGAAGGAGGTGTTCAGTCCCAGGGTCTGTAGTTTAGTAATGAACATGGAGGGAACTAGGGCATTGAACACTGAGCTATAGTCAATAAACAGCATTCTCACATGGGTGTTCCTCTCGTGGGAGAGGGCAATGTGGAGTGCAATAGAGATTGCATCATCTGTGGATTGGTTGGGGCGGTATGCGAATTGGAGTGGGTCTAGGGCTGTTGCGGCGACCGGCAATCATGACCTAGTCAAGTTTCACGTGATCGTTGATTCACGCTAATCTCCTCTTACGCACTCTGGACATACGTTGGTCGTACCCAACTCGCAAACGACCATCAGGCGACTAATGACCTTGTACTCAGGGTTTTATTAACCCTCTAACCATTCTGACTTCAATGCAAATTAAAATCACATTAAACACATCATAAAAACAGAGTCATTCTTTAAAAACTCACCTCACTGTGATGATCAATTTGAAGAAAGAAGTTCAGCAACCGGTGGAAACTAAATGGGAAACATGGTTGTTGTGGATGTTGTTTCAAAGCCAAACACAACAAAATGGACAGCGCTTTCTAAGGTGAGGGTTCATTCAAAGCACTTAAGACGTTGCATGTAGAGCACCCATGTACGCACATTTGAATTTATGCATACGCATGATCACTGTGCAATTCCTTCTCCTCCTCTTCTCTCCTTCATTCCTTTCTCGTGCATGTTGGCAGAGGGGGTGTCAGCAGTTGAATGAAATATGTTTAGTTGTGAAAACATGTTACTATCGAGGTTACGGAACAGATTTCACTTGGTTTCCCAAATGAAGCACTGGGTAGCTGCAGCAACAGGGTTGGAAAGCCCATGGCATACAGAGTTTGGGCAGAATGTCACCTCTGGCACAGTGAAAGACTACATGCTCCTCAAACTGTGGTTGATGCATCGAGTGAAGTAAGTGTTGTTTATTAGCCCAGACATTTCTATATTCAATCCTGTGTGAAAGCAGACTTTTGATGGTTGCCACAAAAAAAAGAGGTTCCCAGCTGCTACTATATTTATTTTTCAGATGCTAGTTTCCATTAAGCACATGCTCAGCTATAACACCATTGTAGCCTACCCAGCATGCTTGAAAAATAAACTGGATAAATCGGCTTCATTCAATATTCCAATGCATACAGATTACTTTTTTTCTTTTTTTACCCTGCCTCTATTCCTACCCATTTAGTAATGGGCCATTCTGAGTCAAAACTAATTTGACATATTAGTAAAGACAAGAGAATTGAGAATAGTCTGATGGGTGAAAATATGATCACTTGATGAGAGAACGGTGTGTGTAGCCCGAGGTGACTTTTTGGGCACTTTCTCAAATCATTAATAGCCTATAGTTGCATCATGCAGCCGAAATATGTTTTTTCTAAGACATTCTAAGGTTTGTATGATTCACAACTAAAGTTGCCAAATAACTCTACATCGAGCAGAGGCATAGGCTATCACTTTTAAGCTCAAAATACAGTGCATTCCAAAAGTATTCAGACCACGTGACTTTTTCCACATTTTGTTAAGTTACAGCCTTATTCTAAAATGTATTAACAAATACTCATCAATCTACACACAATGCCCCACAATGACAAAGCAAAAACTGTATTTTTAACATTTTCGCAAAATGTAACCCCCCACGAAATATTGCATTTACGTAACTATTCAGACCATTTATTCAGTACTTTGTTGAAGCACCTTTGGCAGGGATTACATGCTACATGCTTGTATTTGGGGAGTTTCTCCCATTCGTCTCTACAGATATTCTCAAGCTCTGTCAGGTTGGATGGGGAGTGTCGCTGCACAGCTATTTTCAGGTCTCTCCCGAAGCCACTCTTGTGTTGTCTGGACTGTGTGCTTAGGGTTGTCGTCCTGTTGGAAGGTAAACCTTCGCCCCAGTCTGAAGTCCTGCACGCTCTGGAGCAGGTTTTCATCAACGATTTCTCTGTACTTTGCTCCGTTATTCTGTCCCTCAACCCTGACTAGTCTCTCAGTCCCCGCCACTGAAAAACATTTGCTGCCACCACCATGCTTCACCGTAGGGATGGTGCCAGGTTTCCTCCAGACTTGACGCTTGGCATTCAGGCCAAAGAGTTCAATCTTGGTTTCATCAGACCAGAGAATCTTGTTTCTCATGGTCTGAGTCCATTAGGTGCCTTTTGGCAAACTCCAAGCGGGCTGTCGTGTGCTTTTCTCTGAGGAGAGGCTTCCGTCTGGCCTGATTGGTGGAGTGCTGCAGATATGGTTCCAGAGATGGTTCCTCCACAGAGGAACTCTAGAGCTCTGTCAAAGTGACCATCTGGTTCTTGGTCATCTCCCTGACCAAGGCCCTTCTCCCCTGATTGCTCAGTATGACCAGGTGGCCATTTTAAAATAAGGCTGCAATTTAACAAAATCTGGAAAAAGGAAAGGGGTCTGAGTATTTTCTAAATGCACTGTAGCCACTTCATATGCATACTCGCTCCGGAATGTGAAAAATATCCTTTCTATTTTATTAACAGTTCAGTTATATTATTCTTCCTTTAAAATCATATAATATAAAATAATGGCATGGGACTTATCAGCATATCTATTCTACTAAATTAACTAGCCTACAGCCTATGGTACGGCACAGAGCCAGATAACATATAGCAGGCCGAATCATATTCTGTTTTTCTGAAATACATTTCCTTCGTATCATAACGTTTCTTTAGACCTGCCTAAAATAAGTAAAGGATTTATTGTGATGGTTTATATTAAATGGATTTATTAGAGTCTTTAAAAAAAAAAATCGATGTGCCAAAGGCGCGCATCTGCGGCTTGCATGTGTGGAGGCCTGGAGATGCTAAACATGTTTATGTTAATTTACGGTCAATTACCGTGAGACCGGCAGGAATTTGCATGACAATAACCAGCTGACATCATTTCATGACCGCCGTAAGTGGGTCCAGTGGGTTCTTCGGGTCAGGGAAAAGTCAGGGGTATCAACACAGCTATGTGTCGTTATATGAAAGCTTTATAGTATGGAGAGTTATTGACACTCAATGAAAAGGTATTACAACATAACAATGCAGTTTTTCACACTTGTAGCTCCTTTTCTATTGTGACAGGAACATGTTATCTTTCTGTATCCC
The DNA here is from genome assembly GCF_034236695.1 of Oncorhynchus nerka. Classification (NCBI taxonomy): domain Eukaryota; kingdom Metazoa; phylum Chordata; class Actinopteri; order Salmoniformes; family Salmonidae; genus Oncorhynchus; species Oncorhynchus nerka. Next base: position 16,586,945 of record NC_088396.1, on the reverse strand, counting down.
ACCAACAACATGCTATCTTTACAAAGTACAACATTCCAACGAGATAGAACGCTGTTGTTCAACACACAATACGCTGGACATTATAGTTACGAATATCATTTCTACCAAACCATGTTTTGAAAGAAAAAAAATCCTGCTCTTGTGAGGGCACGAAGGGAGAGGCAAAGAGAGCTAGGGAAAGCTAGGAGGCCATATAGACAGAACGAGTCAGAAAGAGCCAAGAGGCCATACAGGCAGAGAGAGGCAGGAAGGCTATGTCACTGAGCTGAAGGCTACTTGCAGCCCTAACCTATTTTCCCACCCACGCTGGCCTCTTATTGGCAGACAGGACCATTGTTTGTCAAGTGGGTTACCGTGGAAGCTGTGATTAGGTTGGGGAACGAAGAGAGAGAAAGCTGAGAAAAATGCATTTGTCCACTTCATATGTAGCCTTTCATTATAACCAATACTGTAGTCTATACCTCTATTTTCTCCTTTTTTCCATCTTCTATATAGGGCTTTTACTCTGAGATGTGCTACATATAAGGATCGATACGGTCATTTCTTTCAGTCCGTCTCTCCATTTTCTCTCATATTCTTCCTCTGCCAATGTGCCTTTTTTATATTTTGCTGAGATTGGAGACTCAGATGAGAGTTCTGGGGCAAAGGCTGATTGCACTGCTGGTTAGGTCCTGATTGGTCCGAGGCCTTCCTGAATGGCTCTTATTGGAGGAGGTGAGCGGCTGGCTGTGCGTGGGGTCCGTAAATGGCTGACTTTTGTCCCACACAGACAGAGGTCAAGGAGTGTTTCTGTGAGTGCGTGCGTGCGTGCGTATCTGTGCGAGTGTGTGTGAATGTGTGTGAGTCACACTGACGACGTGATTGATCAGGGATAAACAGCTGAGTGGATTGGTTTGAGAAAAGAGAAACTGACCTTTGTTTTTCTGTTTGTAGTTTCTCTCCCTCTTATCCCCTCTACTTCTTTCTCTTTCTCTCACCCTCCTACAGTACAGTGTATGAAGTTCTCTCACGCTCCTACAGTTACAGTGCATGAAGTTCTCTCACCCTCCTACAGTTACAGTGCATGAAGTTCTCTCACGCTCCTACAGTTACAGTGCATGAAGTTCTCTCACCCTCCTACAGTAGTGCATGAAGTTCTCTCACGCTCCTACAGTTACAGCGCATGAAGTTCTCTCACCCTCCTACAGTTACAGTGCATGAAGTTCTCTCACGCTCCTACAGTTACAGCGCATGAAGTTCTCTCACCCTCCTACAGTACAGTGCATGAAGTTCTCTCACCCTCCTACAGTTACAGTGTATGAAGTTCTCTCACCCTCCTACAGTACAGTGCATGAAGTTCTCTCACCCTCCTACAGTAGTGCATGAAGTTCTCTCACGCTCCTACAGTTACAGCGCATGAAGTTCTCTCACCCTCCTACAGTTACAGCGCATGAAGTTCTCGCACTCTCCTACAGTACAGTGCATGAAGTTCTCTCACCCTCCTACAGTACAGTGCATGAAGTTCTCTCACCCTCCTACAGTACAGTGCATGAAGTTCTCTCACCCTCCTACAGTACAGTGCATGAAGTTCTCTCATCACAGCTAAACTACTCAAACACACAAGCTTCACTCAAGAAAAAGCTGAATGAGTGTGTTTGTGTGCGTGTGGTTGTGTTTAGCCATACTTGTAAAGATCAGCAGTCCCCACAAGGTCAAATGCTCTTTCTAGGGGGTTTAGGGTTAAGTTAGAATTAGTGTTACAGTTAGAAGCAGTGTTAGGAATTAAGGATTGTTTTAGGGTTAGGAGTTAGGGTTAAGGATTAGGGAAAATTGGATTTAAAATGTTTATAATTGTGAGGGACAGCGGAGGTTAGTTAAACACAACAGTGTGTGTGTGTTTGGATGCACGAGTTCACACGTGTGAGTGTGTGTGTGTTATGGATGACAGAGTCGCCCTGTCACATTTCATACCGACTACCCAGAATGCCCTGAGGTAGGTCACATGTTCTCCCATTCCCTCCCCAGGCTATGCATGTACTGCTCCAACACAATGTTTATTACATCAAACCTGATTCGCATAACACACACACAGCTGGCTCGCATTCCCTGCTTCATTTTTCTGCAACATACACAAGCATGACAGTAGCTCATGGCATTAATGGTTGTCTTTCATTAGCATTTTAGGCTGAATATTTACTGTGCTGGTCTTAATAAACAGTTAGAGGCACCACTGCACAGTATATTTAAGAAAAGATTCACCAATTTTGAACGTTATATTGTTTTATGCGCATCTCTGAGTGATGTTCTATCGATTCCCAGGGTCATTAAAACATTTTTTTTGTGGGTATCTGAGCCATTGCTGTTCCAGCAGGCAGAAATTGGTCTGGTATGAAGTAGCATTGCGATAAAGCCGCTCTAACTACACTGGAAGTTAATAGGAATATGATTTTTAGATTTCAGAAACGTCTATCATACATGTCAGATTTCAATATTGGCCAATGTCATAACTCGGGTGGTGGTCTTCTCTCGAATGAGCCATTGAGCATATTTTTGCGTTATTCCTACCTCGAGAAATGTGTAATTTCTCCTATTTGTCCTCCTCTTCAGTCCAGGGTGCATTGCATGGTGCCTTTGCATGGCCATAATGAATGTCAGACTGCGAGGCACATCGATCTGCAGGTTGAACACAGTGAGATTATAGACTCTAAATTGATAGTGCAGTTTTTTTTAGGCAATTTTACAGCTAACTAGTTATACATGCTGATATTGACTTTGGTATTATTGTAGGTAGATACATTTGCAACCTAGCTAGCCAGCCCATAAAGAGAGCATTGCATTGTGAGTTTTGTAGTCGACTGGAGTTGCAAAAGATTTCCACAACAATTTTCACATGTTGATACCAAACGTATTATAACAACAAAATGAAACATATGTTCACAAAAAATATTGTTATTTAACCCTGTAAATTACAGTATTTGTGGTTTTGAGTGGATTTTTCATTTACGTCCCTGGAGGAGAGTGGTGTTTGATTGTCTTGACTCAAGTTTTAAACAGTTCAGGTTACATATTCGGATTGTCAATCAAGAGTACACTACCGGTCAAAAGTTTTCGAACACCTACTCATTCAAGGGTTTTTCTTTATTTGGACTATTTTCTACATTGTACAATAGTAGTGAAGACATCAAAACGATGAAATAACACATGGAATCATGTAGTAACCAAAAAAGTATTAAAACATATTTTATATCTGAGATTCTTCAAATATTTGAGATTATTCAAATAGCCACCCTTTGATTCGATGACAGCTTTGCACACGCTTGGCAAATTGTACAATGTAGAAAATAGTAAAAAAATAAAAAAATAAACCTTAAATGAGTAGGTGTTCTAAAATTTGGACCGGTAGTATATGTGAGAACTGTCACCTCTGAATTCCCATGCCTGCCCCCCCTACAGTTCACTGAGACTGAAAGGCTCCATGTTTTCCTTAAAATGTTTCTGTGTTTGTGCATGTGTGGGCACGTGTTTGTGTGCGCATGTGTGTGAATGAGTGTGTATCTGACATTCCCGATGTGATGTTGCAGTCAGACTCCAGTGATGAGCATGCAGTCTCATCCCAGAGGGACAGACTTGGTAACAGTTTGCTACGTTTAACTCCTCAGGGACTAATTACATTGTCTAATTAAAGTAATCACAGGTTAGAGATGTCATATTGCGTGCCCAGGGCTCACACACTGATTAGCTCTATTGCATTTCCGCTGTGCATCTCTAGAGTTCCCTGCAACCTTCACAACGGGTTTAAAGAATACATTATATTAGTCTTGCAATCACGCATGCCTGCGAAGTAATTCTCTGAATATTGATGAAATCCACTCCAGCATTGGCTACAAAATGTTTTTTAAAATCTTTTCTGAAATGCCAGCCAGTGGTAATCTTTAGGATGAACTGAGATCACATAAGGATTGTGACCCTGATTGATCTGCATGAGTCAGCGTAGTTTGTTACATCAACATTGTAAACATGCTTATATTATCAGGTCACCTGATGAACAGCGATGATACACTATGAAATAACATCAGATGACTTGATCCACCCCGGTCAGAGCTGATGCGATGTGTCGCTCCCAATCCCTGGGAAACATCCTCCTTCTCCCTGTGACCCCTTGACCCCAAGCTGCCAAGGGAACGTTGGCTTGGGGTGGCCCGGCCGGGGGAAGGGGGGGGGGTAGCAAGACCCCCCACCCCTAGACATAAATATTTACTCTGAGGACAGTTTGAGTTGGACATAACCTGGAACTAAAACAATCAGCCGTCCCACACAGTGAATGGGTCCTGGCTGGGTCTGTTTCCCATGTAGGAAATTACAGTAGTGTAGTAGAGCACACCCCATGTATAAATACATAGAGGCTCTGCTGGATCTTATCTTCCCCTCCAGATCAGCTAGATGGGAATTAGGATCTCTGCTCTAAACCCTTTGTTGACACATACTGTCTTCACTGAATCTACACTCACTGACTGACTGACAGGCAGGAATGGAGAGGGAGGTGCAGAGAGAAGAAAATACAATAGAAAACTAAAATAGATTACGGATCAGGACGTGCGTGCATGTATACATTTTTTTCTTTCTTTCTCTTTTTCTTTCGTTGTTTCTCTCTCTCCCTTTCTTCCATCTCCCTCTCTCTATCCCTCTCTTTCTCTGTCTCTCTTTCTCTCCCTCCTCTCGCTCTCTGCCATGTAGGCGTCAGTAGGATTGCTAAAACCCATGTTCAGTGTGTTTTAAATGAGAGAGTGCACAGGGACATGGTGAGTAGGAGACTAGTCTCTAATGGGTCTCCCTGTGAATGAGGCGAGGCGGCCATTACAGGCAGATTACAGCGTACGCAGGGCAGGCCACCTATTGTAACCCCCCCACCCCCCTCACCCCCCGCTGGCACACTGCAACGCTCATCACTCCACAAACGACATTGGTGGCCGTGTAATGATGGGTCTCTGGAGAGAGGGGGGGGGGTGAGAGAGAGAGAGAGAGCTAGAGAGAGAGAGAGAGGGGGGGGGGGGATGAGAGAGAGGGATGAAGGCAGGGCAGGAGACATTTCATGGAAGACTTTATGTCAAATATATGGTGTGGAAGGACAAGACAAAGAATTCTGAGAAATAGAATAGCTAGATAAGAGAGTTATCATTTTACTTTACCTTTCAGGAGGATTAATACATTAGCACAGTGAAAGAGAGATATCTCTCAAATGCATTACTGGTCCCATTTCTGCAGTATCTCTCTATTCTCTGCCATAAGCCTATTTGAAAGAATAATGACAGCAGCATATTTATTCCAGGGTGTCAGATGGACCATGGAAGGAAAGAGTTGGAAGAGGGAGAGGTGCTTGCAGTGTACTATTCCTCAGAGAAGGTGGCAGAAGGGACGGAAGGGTAACCCATGTTAGACCAGTGTGAGTTATTCATCTTCTTCTTGACACTTTTTCCACTGATGACTGCACTTTACACACATTTAGCCCGAGTGCTACTTTGGGCTTTTAACTCAGCCGGGGCTAAGTGAGCCCTCAGCAGACACCCCAGCAACACCCTGCTCTCACACTCTCAGACCAAGATGGACACACATAATAACACAGTCTTACTTCACCCTTTTTACTCTATTATTTCTTATATCTACTTCACACCATGTCTCTCTCTTATAATTTCTGTCCCATTTTCCCCCACATTTTCTTTCAGTCTCTCACCACTTCTTTCTTCTCTCTCCACCTCTCTCCGCATCTCTCTCTGGCTCCCTCTCTCCACCCTTGACTGTCTCTCTCGTTCTCCCCCTCCGCACTTGCTCTTCTCAGACCAATGTGAGTGGGCTCACATTGGTCTGAGAGCGGGTGGTTCTGTGAGGGAGGAGGACAGAGGATAGGTGTGGTCCCATAAGACAGACGCAGGCTCCATTTTTAGCATCTATTTTGGAGCCAGGGGGAAGTTGGGCTCTGGTTAGTGAGGTCAGTGTGGGGGCTAAAGGTTCTGTTGACACACTCAGGCTCAGCTCCGAGGAGTTAGCAGTCATCTCTGTCTTGCTGTCTCTCTGGTTTTCTGCAGTGACGCGTCCGGATAAAATCACATCGCGATCGTTGTTGCTGATGAAGCCACCACAGATAAAATCAGTGTATGAGTATGCAAAAAGAAAGTGTCAATTCTCAATTTTTCTCCTGAAAAGCCCAAACAAGTATCACCAGTGTGTGAATCGCCCCCATTACCTCTCATCTCACACGGAGGATGTATCTGTCGTCTATGCCGTCTCATGCTGCCATCTAGTCCTCTACTGCTCCTTTCATTTAAAAGAAGCAGCACAGATGCAAGGACACCCAAGCAGTGCAATATACAGGGAATAGGGTCCCACTTCAGACGCAGCCAAAGTTTCAATTCAAAGTTTTGAGTAGGAGAAGAAAGACAGCAGCAGTGGTAGAATGAGAGGAAGATGTTCCCCCTTACAGTACAGTCAGACTACTGGCACATGGGAACCCAACTTCAAAATGAAACAAAGAGTGTTTCAACACCCGGTTTCAGAGTGAGAAGGAGCCACAACTCAGCCTTTGGACAAAACATATCAAGAAATTTGTATTTTCCCTGTTTTTTTTAAATGTTCTTCCTTAAATTGCCTCCTACACGCTGAGAGTCACACTGACTCTGATTGACTTCCACCTAGGGCTGTTGCGGCGGCAGTATTACCGCCACACCGGCAGTCATGAGTCACGACCACAATACAACTCCCCATGTTGAGTCACGGCGATCTCCTCTTATGCACTCTGGACCTGCGTTGGTAGTGTCCAACTCACTAACGACCATCAGGTCCTAATGGCCTGATACTCAGCGCTCCGCTGTCCCTCTATCCACTCTGACATCAATGCAAATGCAATCAAAAATCACATCAAACACTTATCATCCAAACAGTATGATGCTTTTAGAACTCACCGCTAGGCTACTTCTACCTCCACAGTTTTTATGCGAGTAAAGTCATACCGTGTATATACATTTAAAAAATCATGACGGCTGAGGTGGAAACAGGAGGTTACGGTACAATTATAGAAATGCCGACAGATTATTTGTTTGTTCGACATGGTAGGATCATTTGGTTAGAAATGGTGGTGGAAACGCCTTTATGCGCAAATATTGGTATAACAACCACCATGTCAAAGTCAACTTGGAGTCATGTGATGACATGGTGTGTGGTCCTCCCACTACTACTCAGGAAACCATGCAGTTTAAATTAGGCTACAGAAGAAATCCATTAGGACGAACTTCGCAGGGTGGTAAAAGTGCATAGTATGAGCCTGACGCTCCTTTCCAATACATTTCGAGGTTCTTATTCTGGTGACACGATGATCAATGCTTGACTGCCGTTTGACAAATAAAAGCATTATCCCTCTTATCCATGATCTCATCATGTAGACTAGCATAAACTAGGGCTCCCGAGTGGCGCAGGGGTCTAAGGCACTGCATCTCAGTGCAAGAGGCAACACTACAGTCCCTGGTTTGAATCCAGGCTGAATCACATCCAGCTGTGGTTGGGAGTCCTATAGGACGGTGCACAATTGGTCCGGGGTAGGCCGTCATTGTATATAAGAATTTGTTCTTATCTGACTTGCCTAGTTAAATAAAAAATGAAAATAAATGAAATACCTTCAGACCCTACCTGCACTGTGTCTGTGATCTGTTGGCTGAAGTTCACATGCCAAAACCAGAGTTGGCACATTTGCTTTTTTAAGGCTACATTTTGCAACAAAACAAAAATCGGTTGAAAATGCGATAGAAACACATTAACCTTTAGCTTTTTATTCGGTACATGAAAACACAAGTGAAGAAGACAATCTTGTGTGGACCACCCCATCATGCACCGATGTTAATCTGCAACAAGTCAGTTTGGTGGAAAAACTCCACTGGTGGGAAAACGCACTTATTTCTTTATGCGCATTTGATAATACGTCATTTGGATGGAAACTTAGCTATTTTGACGACAAATTTGAAGAAAGAAGTTCAACGGCAGGTTGAAACTGAGTGGAAAACATGGTCGTTGTGGATGTTGTTTCAAAGCCAAACACAACAAAATAGACAGCAGCGCTTTCTAAGGTGATGATTCATTCAAAGAATTGAATACGTTGCGTGTAGAACACCCATACACATATTAGAGCTTATGCATATGCATAGGCCTTCATATGAGCCCCCCCAAAAAACTGAATTAAAATACTGATGCGTTACACAATACATAGCCTAATAGCCTACTGCATATTACGCACAGCAGAAAAATAGAAATAGTTGGTCTAGCTATTATGCATGCTGGATGGTTACCTCATGCTACACTCCAAACGTTCTATCCATGAGTCTGGGAGAGAACAATTTGGCCTAGGCGATGCTGTTGGTACATTGATTGTGCAGGGCAGCTTACAGTGTTACCCTAAAATTATAGTGCATTTGAATTTGATTTTGAATAGTCTAGTAACAGGGATTTTAAAAATATATTTTCATAATTAATAGGCTGACATTACCTTTATCTACAGAATATCTCACCACCGTGAGTTTCCCTCTCCTCTCTTTCCTTCATTCCTTTCTTGAGCGAGCAGAGATAGGGGCTGTCAACAGTAATTCAATATGTTTAGTTGTGAAAACATGTTACTATTGATGTTCCCGTACAGATTTCACTTGGATTCCCAAATGAAGCACTGGATAGCTGCAGAAACAGAGTTGGACAGCCCATGGCATACAGAGTTTGGGCAGAATATTACCTGCCGTGCAGTGGGAGACTGCATGTTCATCAAAGAGTGGTTGATGCCTGGAGTGAAGTAAGTCTCGTTATTAGCCCAAGCATTTCTATATTCGATCCTGTGTGAAAGCAGACTTTTGATGGTTATCACTAAGAAAGAGGTTCCCAGCTGCTACTATATTTATTTCTCAGCTGCTAATTTTAATTAAGCACATGCTCTGCTATAACACCGTCGTAGCCTACCCAGCATGTTTGAAAAACAAACTGTGAGAACAAGCGGCATCATTCGCTATTCGAGTGCATATTGATGACATGTGTTTTCCCCCTGACCCTGTTCCTACCCATTCGACAATGGAACATTTTAAATCGAAACTCATTTGACATAATAGTAATAAGAAGATGGAATTGTGAATAGTCTGAAAATATCACTTAATGAGAGAACAGCGTATGCAGCCTGAGGCATGGAACATAGCGCAAGCTTTTTTAGCGACTTTTTCAAATAGTCAATAGCCTATAGTCGCATCATGCAGCCCATATTTGTTTTAATTCATAAAACATTCTAAGGTTTGTGTCATTCACAACTACTTTTGCTCAATAACTCTAAATCTAGCATATAGGACCTGTTTCAAATGATCTCTTTTACGCTCAATGTAGCCACTTCACATGCACACTCGCTCCAGAACTTTCTGTTTTATTCAGCTATATTCAATTACTGTATTTTCTTCTTATTTAAAATCATATAAAGTAATGCCATGGTACTTGTAAGCGTATCTTGTGTGCTAAATTAACAAACCTACAGCCAATGGCATGGCGCATAGCCAGACAACTTACAGTATGCAGACTCGGTTCTTCTGAAACCAATGTTCTTCATTTCATAACGGTTGTTTAGACCTGAATAAAGCAAATAATGGATTTATTGTTATGGTGTATATTCAATGGATTTATTTAACTTTTGAAAATGTAGATGTTCCAAAGGAGCGCATCTGTGGAGGCCTGGAGATGCTAAACATGTTTATGTTAATTAACGGTCAATTACCTTGTGACCTGCAGTTATTCGCATGACAATAACTGGCTGACAAAATTCTATGACCTCCACAGCCCTATCACCACCAAAGCCCTTTGTGACACTGTTTCTTTGTCTCAGAGCTGGGCTAACTTTAAAATGTAAAATGGCTGCCTTATTAAAGATGTGTCAGCAACCGGCTTCTCTGAAAAATAGTGGCACCCTCATCACTAAAGAGAGGAAAGGGACAGAAAGATTGGAGAGAGAGAGAGAGAGAGAGAGAAAGAGAGAGAGAGAGAGAAGCAACGAAAAACAGAGCGCTGTGCTTTTCGTCAGCAGTAGCAGCACTAATAGCACGTGTCAAAGAGATAAGGGTGCTCGGAAGCGGGCTTGCACGTCTCCAAGGCTTGATTTGTGCCCTATGAAGGAAAGGAAATAAATAGTCTTACCCACATGTATGCACATGCACAATCACATAGGCACGCACCTGAACGTGGCGCGCACAGGTGCAAGAAAGCACACATGCACGCACTCACACAGGCATGCACACTCGCTCACTCTCTCACATACTCTTTCTAACTCAAACACACCTACATGTACCATACAGTACATATCTGCCTGTCTGTACATTATCTCTAGTCTCCACCTCTCCTCCTAATTGCCTATTAGGCAGCATAGCAGGGGGTGAAGGTGTGCTGAGCTCTAACGTAATATCCTATAATGCAATGTATGTATGTATGTATGGTTAGCCTTGTCAGGGCAGAGCAGGGCAGGCGAATCAAAAGCGGCCCAGCATTCCTTCGGAGCTGACGTGTGTCGGGGCCTGGGTCTGGGTCAGGGCCCTGCTGCCTCCTCTAATGGAGATAACATTCCCCATGTACACAGGGCGTTGCTCCACCACCACCACCACCGCCACACAGGCACAGTACTGTATAGGAGGAGAGGAGATGGCATGGCAGCCTGAGAGGGAGCAGGGACAATATGTGGGAAATCACAAATGAAAGACAGGAGTAGAGCGGGAGGAGAGCATGTGCCATTAACCAGAACAAGACTGCCGTCTGGCTTCGGTTTCAGGGCTCACACTTGCATGGATGGACAGATGTACACACTCACATATCACACATCACACACTCACACATCACACACTCACACATCACACACTCACATATCACACACTCACACATGCGCTATACATTTATGTACATTATACATTCAGACAGCCCCATTCATTCCTGTGTCTATTTCTATCCAGGTTTGAAAAGAAACACATGGCCCTTGTGCTGGTTCTACCTGTAATATTGTGATAGGCAGACAGGGAGGAGGGAAAGACCAAAAGCAACACAGAGAGAAGAGGAGGAGCAGACAAAAGGCAGAGAGAGAGAGAGAGAGAATGACTAGACTAGATAATTAGAGAAAAAGAGAGGGAGCAGACAGCAAGAAAGGAAATAGACAGATTGAAAGGGGTTTTGACGGATAAAAGAGAAAGGGGAGACAGACAGACTGCGACAGGCGGTGAGAGTGAAAGGAGAGAGAGAGAGAGAGAGTGGGAGACATGAGAAGATGAAAGATGAAGTGGCATCGAGGAATGTTAAGTGTAGCTTAAGCGTGTGTACAGAGTACGGGATTTATGGCTAGCACACGCTCAGGGCGAAATAGTTTGAGAATTATTAAACGACTTCAATTAAAGTAATAAAAGAGATGAGAGGGGGAACACCGCTGCCCCCCAACACTGATTTTTATATGCTCTCCTATTCTCACGGTCCCTCCATCATCTGGGTCATTCCACGAAAAGAGGAACCTTTTGCATTTTCATCCCTTTGCTATTTTAAGTAGAACTTGTGCCCCAATATTGAATTGTGAAAGCCTGTTCAATTAAATGAAGTGTTCTTTCATACAGACCACATAGAGAATTCAATAAATCACATTGTTATTATGAATAAAGGCGTGGCAAAGTGCTCAAATTCAGCATTTGCCGTGTCCCTCCATCAACCCCGTGTCACTATTAGGAAGATTTCAACCCCCTTATTCCCCCAACATTCCATGTTTCACCATCATTCCCCCCTAATTACTGTGTTGCTTTGACAGTCCTTTCTGAAGATTACATGTATTTAATGTAGTGATTTATTTACGTCTGTCCCTCATTTCAAGGTCAACCCTGTTACGTGACCTGGACTTTGGATTCAGTACACTGAAACTATGCCTTTTTAAATCTTTTTTTTTTTTTCAAAAGAAACATTGAACTCCTAATAATCAAAACAGTGTAAAAGCAAAAAAGGTTGTTCTACTCTTTTTGACCATTTTTTGGTCAGTTTTGTGGTGGAAAACTGAGCGGGTCGAGCGTTTGACAATTGAGTTATTTAGCAGACGCTCTTATCCAGAGCGATTAACAGTCGTAAGGGCAGACATTTTCGTACTGGCTATGAGCTTTACCCATAGATAGACAGGAATGTTCTAGCAATTTCAGATTTTTTTTTTTGTGAAGCTTGTATTTAATTGCCACTCCCTGTTGCACACAACAACTTTCATTCCTCCTCTCAAGTGGAGATTTATGGCTGATTTAAGACGGAATCGTCAACCCTGTTACAGTCAACCCTGTTAGAGTCAACCCTGTTACAGTCAACCCTGTTAGAGTCAACCCTGTTACTTTATTTGCCACTTATAAGGCACATGCTATAGTCATTTCTCTATTTAAAACTCTTGAGATGGGATAGCAGTTTTTTTTATTAAGTTGCATGTTCAAATTAGGTGTCATTTCTTTTTACCAAACTACACTTCTCAAAGGCACCAAATTGGTGGAACGACCCATCTCTCCTCTCCTCCTCTCCACAGAACACCCTCCATCCCTTGCTCTTTAATAGACTCTTACCTTGATTACCAACACAAACTTCTCTCGTTCACACAGCCTCAGAGGCCAGTGGAAAAGGAATATTTTGTGCTCCTCTCTGTTTTACTGCAGCATTGTAAGGAAGCTCTAAAATTTCATTTTTACTTTTAAAATCTATTGTACGTGGTTAAATATGTTTTAGAAAGATGAAAGTTGTGGTAAAAAGATACTCCAATTATTGAATCCTCAAAGGAGGTCCAATATGCTGATTGGATTTCCGACACGACAGAGAGGAGAGGGAGAAATAGAGAGAGAGAGATCAAAACCTTTCCTCCAGCAAAACATCTGTAGCCGTCCATTTAAAGTGTAATGAAAGCAGATTCCTCCATGAATACTCCCAGAGGGAATTGCACAGCCATGTTTTTAGACCATGGGATTTGTTCCACGACACCAGATCTCAGTGTAGGCAGTACTCGGCAAATCTCTCCCAAGCCATCAACACTCCCATTGCATCTCACCAATTTGGACAGGAATCTTATTTTTGTCTAATCTCCTCCGGCACCCAGACAGCCCATGGCCAGCACTTTGTCTTTATGTGTGTGTGCGTGTGTAATTAGTTTGGCTTTGGGAGTGTAATATTGAGCCGCGATATTGCAGCATTTACGGCTTACTTTAGAGCCATCATTTGGAGGTTATGGGGAGAGGTTACGAGGGTGGACACTCGCCAGAGGGCCTTGCATATTTGATTATAATCACTCTGGACCCATAAAACCACATGGTGTTGTTTTTTTGCGGCAGCAGACGAACCTGGGAGTGGACAGAGGGATGGGGATGTGATGAATTGCAGCCAGGGCTGAGTGGTAGTGAGGATCCCATGGAAAACAGATCGAGGTCAGGATAATCTAGAGGTCACAGGAGAAAGTGTAGACACATGCATGAATGTGTGGCAAGAGGGGCAGGGAGGGGGGTCCAACATGTATGCTATCATACCAGGGTTGCCCTGGTTTCCCCCAACCTGACACTTAACTAACACTACTGATTGGTTTGAGAGGCCACACACCCAGGTCTAAATGAGAATCTGATTGAATTGCAAGTATACTGTACAAATACAGCAGGTGTGTGGTCTTCCTGGAGCCTGCTTGGACACCCTGGCTGTAGTCTGGACTCAATGCTATAGAAACTCTTAAGAATCAACTATTTTATTTGTACAGTACTGTGCACTCAGATCACAGCCCCTTCCAGAGTATTTCCTGTTGGCGTTGTTCAGCCAGGAGGTTCATCTGCCAATAGTCTATCAGATCCTGGGGTTGCTAGGAAGACTACGTTGGGCCGCTGGGCCGGGGATCAAAATAGATCTGGATGTATAATGCTACAAAGGCTAATTGGAAACGTCAGTGAAACGTCTGTGTCACAGCTGAGATCTAACGGCTAGGATCTAACCACCAGATAACCACTGTAAAATGGACTGGAGGGGGCCATATCAAATGGGGTTAAATGGCTTTAAGGAAACTCAATTGTATCGTATAGGCATGAAATGGCATGCATAACAATAGTGCTGGGCATGACAGTCGATCATTAGCTCCTGATGCTAATTGGATGGGATCTTATGGATATTCTTCTGGCGTCACAAGTAGATGATAATGCCCAAGATAGCCTCAAGATAAGTGTATGATCAAAGGAGAGCATTGACTTTTACAGCACGTGAATGTCTAATATATACAGTAAAACCATTTGAATCTTCATAGGGCTCTTCAAACAGTCTGGTTCGTGACTTAACACGCCTTTGGCTCGGCAACAGAAACATTTGAACGCTCTGCTCTTCTCACACATTGGAGTCTTTACTTTGGAGGGCCTGATAATGGGTCGTCTAGTGACAGAGGGTCCTGACGTCCTCTTTCTGTGAACGCTCCCCAGAGGACGTGACATCATCAGTGACATCATCACATCCTTTGGATGATTATGGACTCATGGCACAAAGATCTCGCATGTCCAATGGAGAATTTATTAATTTACATAAAACTTTCTTTCTCTCTCTCCCCTCCCCCTGTCACTGGGTAAAATATTTTTCTCCCCTACACATTTGAACCTGCCTCTTCTGAAAGATGAAATGGCACCTAGTTAGGCCGTGTTCTTTCACTGCCGTGTCAGAACTCTGTATTGATCCAGAGTATGATTGAAAGTACATAGTCTCCAAGAGAAATATAGAACATATTTCAAGTGCATTCAAGATATGGCTCTTTGTTTGGAGGCTTTTGTGTGAGAAAGTATGTATGAAATTAGTACAGAAAGACATCCCGTTGAGAAATGGATCTGAAACAAGCCCAGACGTATATATTTATAGCATGCAGAGTGACGTTTTTCCACCGCTGCCACCAACCATGACGATTTTCCCCTTATTTTCACCAGGAAGTGGTAGTTATAGAGAATAAAATAAGGGAGGAAGAGGAGGAGGTGGAGGAGAGGGAGGAGAGGTGATGGATTACACCGAGAGGAGGAGGAAGGCAGAAGTGTGTCAGGTTGGGGAAGCAGGGAGCACTTGAGTTTTTAACTTTGCAGCCGGCCTCTCCTGGCGCTCGTCAGCAGGTGTTTGACTGTAGCACAGGGGCTGCCGACGGTGATGTGAAGACACCAGGAGAGCAGAAGCATCCTAACCACCATGATAAATTATTCCTCCTTCTCTTCTCTTCTCCTCTCTTCTATTCTCTAACCCCACCACTCTCTCTTCTCTCCCCTTGAGCTAATGGGTTCTCCATGCCAGATGTATTTGGTATTTTATTAGGATCCCTATTAGCTGTTGCGAAAGTAGCAGTTCCTCTTCCTGGGGTCCTCACAAAACATGAGACATGACATAATACAGAACATTAATAGACAAGAACAGCGCAAGGAAAGAACTACATGCATTTAAAGTGTGTGCCTTAGGTGAGAGATGTGGTAACAACCCAGACGTGCATGTACACGCACGCAAGAACGCAGGCGTGCACACACACACACACACGCACACACACACACACACACGCACACACACCCTTTGACATGGTCAAATCAGGTGGGAATGAGTAAGAGTGTGTAAGAATAAAGGATAGGTGATAACTGAGCAAACTACTTCCTTCTATGATCTTTGTTGACCTTTTACTCAGTCACTCGCTTTGTCTCAATGACCTCGTGACACCTCAAACATAATGAGTTTCTCTTTAGTTCCAACCTGATAGAATGTGATGACGTTTCAGAAACTATTCCAGCACACACATGAAAATGTTGTTCTTGTCATGGTGACTCAGTGAATCGAATGAACATTTAATTCAAGTTTTAATTGGACTAATTTGACTTTATCCTCCCAGCGAAGTCTGAGCATATATCATATTTCACATTTCAACAGCTATAGGAATATTTAGCTTGTTGCCAAGCCAGTAGTCATTCTGAGGTAATTATGACTCAGCCAAGAAGTATGATCGTGGAATTTGCACAAATGTTTCGAGACAGACAATCTTGTGTAAGCTGGTATCACAACATGACGAATTTGCTTTGGATAAAAGCGTCTGCTAAATGGCATATATTATATTATTACTACACCATTAATTGTGTCTACCATCACAAGCAACTATTTCACCATTTAGAAACCCCTGACACCAACTACGTCAAACAAGTCAAGAACTGTACTGTATCTTCATTATTCGTTTCCAAACTGACATGTATTGGAATGATTGGCTACGTCTCTGCATCAGATATGTATCTTGTTCGAATCTAAAGCCAGAAAGCATTTGAATCAAATACCGCTCTCATCCTTGACTAATTCCTCAGACACTTGTGCTGTTTATTGCAGCTCATCTGGCGGGGACACTGGTCACAGACTCATGGTTCACATACCTCTTTATTCGTCCCTTTGTTCTCTCTTTCCCCATAACGCCGTCTCTCTAACGCAAGCTCAAGGCTAAATGTCTGTCACCTTTCTTTGCCCTACAAAGAGTTACTCAACACCCGTGGTGCGTATTCATCATTCCTTCACAACCAGTGTCCTTTTTGGTGGCTGAGTTATTTTAGTCTTTTGCGGTGTCATTATTAACAGGAAACAGTCGTTATAAACATGTTATATCCTGAAGCACATGTGATAACTATTTCGAGAACCATGACGTTATCGTACTCTACTGTGGTAATTATTTTCTCGCGTCCAAAGTTCTCCCATAGAAAGTGCAACGAGCTGAATACGGAAAGCTACATTATTTCCTGCCAAATGCCAAATGAATTTGACATCGTCATGATCAGAAGTCAAACCAGGTGCCTCTCAATGCATTGAAGGGTGACCACCATCTGGGGGCAATGGACACAAACACAGTGCCAGTTGAAGACAGGTACATAAATGTTAAAGGAGGATACAGCATAAACGTTCTGAAAGAACTGGCGGTGTGATTTCCCCATTTTCACAATTGATTCAATTGGGTCACATCCCTTTATATAACCCACATCTCTATGACTGACAACTCACGTGGGAAAAAAACCTTCTTGTGGTACTGACACCAAGTCAAATCGTGGATAGAGTTGCTGAGAGTTCATTAGCTATGTCTTATGAGGACAATTCCCCTCTAAGAAACGAGCTACGAATGCATAGCCACAGATGCGCCGTATGTGTAGCTGCAGCTAAGGTGTGAGCTTTGGATCGATACAAGCTATCCAGACAGTTGTGGTGTGTTCTGTGGCCTCCCTTTCTCTCGTCTCTGTCTCGTCTCCCGTTGTTTCAGAGGTGGCTGTCAAACCACTGAGCTTAAACAATCAACTAGGTTTCCCTCGATAGCTCCACCATTCTCGGATCTAAAGATATGATAAGGACATAGTTTTGGCTTCGTCAGGGGAGATCTACTGTCTGACTGGAATCCACACACACACACACACACACACACACACACACACACACACACACACACACACACACACACACACACACACACACACACACACATGCAGGCACACACACTTATGTATACACACACACACACAGACCACCAGCAGCGTATGACATCAGGTGTCTGATTTCTGATAAGAACTTGGAGGGAAAAAAAAGGGAAAGTGGAAAAGAGAGAAAGCTGCTTCTGTGGTTGAAATCAAAGCTGGGTAATCTGCCGTGGTAATCAGAGTGGCAGTTCAGGTGAAATTAGTTATGCTGATCTGCTCTGATCTTTTAAAGTATGGGACGTATATCAACCGCCGACTGGATGGATTTAGAACGTCTATCTGATTGGATGGGAAATCAAAGCCCTGGGAATGCCCGATGTGTGAAGGATTGCTGAAGCAAAGGTGAACTTCTACTCTCAACACAGGCGCCTTAGATTTAGCATGACTTGGGTTCCTTTTTTCTAGTTCTTCAGCTCCAGGAAAGGTTCAGATTCGAAGCTCTTCTTCCCATCTGTAGGCCTGTCCTAAACATATCGAAGAAGCCATTGAACACATCTTTGGCAGCTAGCCCAAGTTCTTTATTTAACATTGGAGTCACGTACAGTATGCACATCCCCTGAGGGAATGAGGAACGGAACAAATAGAGAACCTGTTCTGATGAAATATAGATTAAAACACGTGTGACCTTTACATGTTTAATGCAGTCCAGTGTACACACAGGCACTTAAATATAGCTTTCACTTAAATATGTGTGTTACCTACCGGGCAGACTCCCTGGCCTCCATTGTTCAGTCTCTCCTGCTTTCTTGTTTGACCGATCATCATTGTGCATCCAAGTATTACTGAAAGCCATGCACTGTGCCAAAATTAGTGTGTGTGTGTGTGTGTGTGTGTGTGTGTGTGTGTGTGTGTGTGTGTGTGTGTGTGTGTGTGTGTGTGTGTGTGAGAGAGAGAGAGACAGATGCACACATAAAGTAGATGCACAGACAGACACACACACATACAGACTGAATCATCAGTGGCTTAGCAGGATTGTTATGTTTTTGCCATAGGGCAGAGAGAAAAACGTGCAGTTTAATACATGGAGATCCTATTAAGTTTCAAATTCCTAATTCTATGATTTAAAAAAAACTAATCTCATGCCTTTTTTCTAATTTTGCCATGAGGCTGAGAGAAAATGTTGCTGTTTTCGAGCTAATTTCCAGTAATTCCCTCAAAGAAATTCATGGCTTATGACATGTTCATATGCTATCTGGGGGGCCCAACCTCCAGGGGGAGGAGGGTTTGGGGGCCCCCAAAGATCATAGGAGGGGGATGCTACGCCATTGAGACTCACATGCACTGCCACACAGTTTGATTTACAGTAAACTTGGATTCCATGTTTTATCTTAATTGGTCAGCAGAATTGGTAATTTGATCCTGATGCATGGCAGAGCCTCTCTCTGTTATGATGCGAGCGGGTATGGAGGATTGGAATCCCTAATCAGCAGCCCATCCTTTGAGGTTGGACATAACAGACAAGCTACTCTCAATGAGCTGCAATCAGCGGACGGGTTTTTGTTGTGTGTGTTTATTTTCGTGAGGGCTAGACAAAATATAATACCCCCTCCATTAACATTCTCCATCTAGAGGCAGAAAGGATAAAGGAATATACAGTAGAGTACCCCATGATAAAAGAATCAGGGTTACCATTTAGCCTGTTATGAATATGATACCCTGCCTTAATTGTATTTCCTTTGTGACACATCCTGCACAGATGCCTATCCCAATCTTTGGCCAGTCTGTGGTAGCCTAGTCTACTGCATTGAATCCAGACCCTACAAGAGACAATTCCATAGCTCCCACAGATCCCCCATCCTTGTGTGCCAAATGCCCAGCCCATTATTGTCCCACTGTATGCTATTGTAGCTTATTCTACTATATTGAATCCAGCCAAACCAGAGGCAATCCCCTAGTAAAGCAGGCAGGCAGGGTCATGGACAGAAGTATTGCCAATGCTGAAGCTCATGGACAGAGGTAACATCTGGTGTCCAATATAGTGGAGTCGTCTCACCGTATTTTCGAGGACATACTGGACACTGAGGAAATTGGTCTATCCTGTGTTTCAAGGCCAGGCACCACAGGTTGAAATTATTATTCTTTTTATTACAATTGCAGCTCACTAATAACTGACCCATTCCTGGGTAGCACATCATTGGTTCTCTATTGTGAGAGCGATACATTATACATTTAATCAAAACTGTTGCACCTACAAACGTATTCAGTCTGAAAGGTGGCAAATGTAATGTTCTTTATGGATGATGTAGTCCTGTCCTTATCCGACGCCTAGATCTTGTGCTAGGTCGGGGCAATACATTTTTTTCATAATGCTAACAACCCTGTTAAAAATCCAGTATGTGTTTCTCGATAACGGCTGAACGGATCATGACGAGATGCGGGGGGGGGGGGGGGGGGGTGTACCTCCAATCAAGTTGATTTGCAAGGTTTCATATTGGCTTAGTTATGATGGTAGGGATATTTGAATTTAACAATGAGCATCAACCTGAGCCTACTATAGTTGGTTCTCAATGGAAGAGCAGGCAAAGCAACTGGAGGAATGGGCAGCAGAGACAAAATGCTTCTTAATTGAAAAAAAGTCTGTAAAACTAAGAATCTGCTTCTCTAAAAATCCTCCCCAATCAGCATCACTAATGCTGGTTGGACAGGCTGTGGCTTTCACTTGGATAACCAACTCAGTGGTGACCGACACAGTGAAAAAGGCTTCAAAGTCTCTCCACTTCCTGACTGTGACGGCAAGAAACAGCTGATGACCTTGAGGAAATCTGAACCTCTTTCCGACTATGCCTGGAGTATGCCAGTGTGTTGCTGGTGGGCTACACAAAGAAGCAGCAAGCTGCACTGGACAGGGTACAGAAAAAAGGAAGCAAGATAATAACAAAAAACAGAGACATCCCACTGACACTTCCACCATTACAGTCATGGAGAGAGCAAGCAACAGTAAGACTGGTCACTGACATGCACCAACCTGACCACCCTCTCGACATGGTCTACTTCCACATAGAAAGGAAGACAGCACCCTGAAATCAGAACCAACTGTCCAGCCTCAACGCAAGGACAAATAGGCAGAACAAGTCTCCCATAGCCATCAGACTTTTTAATTAACAACTATGACTTTTAAACTGTGATTTATTTTACAGTTTTTTCCAACTGCTTACACACAAAATCTTTTCATGTCACACGATTTTTGAAACCTCTCACTCAAAGTGCAAAACTACACACAAAATATCCAAAACCATAAGCTATTTCTCAGCGTTCGACTTTTTTCAAAACACTACACACAATTATCTACCTAAAACACAAAAATCGAACAGGAAGTGACTTGCTTTCCTTTTCCAAACACAACCAATCAAAATGCTACACTTATTCACCAGGTCACACACACACTCCTCACATGTGCAAACACTAATAGCTTAACTGATCACTAACTAATCACTGCTTTACTGTAGTATAGGCCTATAAATAGGTCAAAGGTCAGATTACCTGTTTTGAATAATGGATGCCAACAATGGACAGAGAGCAAGAGGAGTAGGAGGGAGAGGAAGAGGACGAGGGCAAAGAAGAGAAGGAAGGAGAGCCATCTCTGATGAGATTAGGGCAAAAATTGTTGATCATGTGATCAACCACGGTTTGACCATGAGAGAGGCTGGACTGAGAGTCCAGCCCAACTTGAGTCGATTTACAGTGGCGTCCATAATTCGAACCTTCAGAAATGAGAACAGG
The DNA here is from genome assembly GCF_034236695.1 of Oncorhynchus nerka. NCBI lineage: Eukaryota > Metazoa > Chordata > Actinopteri > Salmoniformes > Salmonidae > Oncorhynchus > Oncorhynchus nerka. The sequence goes on along the minus strand of NC_088396.1, from coordinate 16,565,736 downwards.
TATGCAACTATCTAATGACTATTTTAGCATTACAGCAATGTACTGTAAAATACGACCGACTGCATAGTATTGCATAAACATTTGTAACTCTAAGCCATCCATTTACTGCACTGCATTGAATGAATGAGGTTGGTTATCATGCTGTACTACATTTTTTTGTACATTGTTTACAGTTCCTATGCTGAACACATACTGTGTTTGAATTCTGTACAGAGTGGAACGGCAAAGACATCATGGAGGACGAGGACGCTTGTTTACAGATGTACAAGAGACTGCAATTATAAATATGGTCTGTGTGGGGACATAGAGGTCGCCTCTGTCCAAGGTTGGATACGCCATGCTAGGAGATACTTCCCTCCATGTGGGGACATAGAGGTTGCCTCTGTCCAAGGTTGGATACGCCATGCTAGGAGATACTTCCCTCCATGTGGGGACATAGAGGTTGCCTCTGTCCAAGGTTGGATACGCCATGCTAGGAGATACTTCCCTCCATGGGGACATAGAGGGGCCTCTGTCCAAGGTTGGATACGCCATGCTAGGAGATACTTCCCTCCATGTGGGGACATGTGCCTCTGTCCAAGGTTGGATACGCCATGCTAGGAGATACTTCCCTCCATGTGGGGACATAGAGGTTGCCTCTGTCCAGGTTGTACGCCATGCTAGGAGATACTTCCCTCCATGTGGGGACATAGAGGAGGCCTCTGTCCAAGGTTGGATACGCCATGTCCTCCATGTTGATGTGAAAACGTGTCCTGTGATGGCCAGACTCAGGCCGGAGAAGAGATGAAGCGTAGCACTGGTGACCCCCCTCCTTACCAATTCCTGGACTGACCCCCCGGGACCCCACACACAGAATTGTGTTCTTTACTGTATTCTAAAGAATATACTTTTGGTTTACATATGTTTATGGTTTTGTTGTATGCTACTGTATACAACAGTAATGTTTTGCCTAATAAATATTTTCTGTTTCTACATTGCATTGGTGTTTACAGTGTACTTGTTACCCCTCTCAGCAGATTACTTTCACTGTAGAACATTGTATTGAAATATAGATATAAGCCTATGAAAGACCAAAAAGCTTTAGAAAAACAGTGTTTACATGGTATATCCAAAAATGTACTATTATGAAAGCAGTGTTTGCCATTTGATGCAAATGCTTCATTCTGACATGTGTTTATGGCATTTTGAATGCAGTGTTACATTTTGAAGGAGATGTGAGGCATTTTGCATTTTGTGTGTGCAGTTTTGGGAATTGTGTGTAGAGTTTTGAAAAAAGGAGACAGTTTTGAAAACTTGTGTAAGCAGTTGGAAAAAACTGTAAGCTAGGAACTTTTTAATTGATTGTAATGTCTTGTTTTAAAAAAAAAGTATTGTCTAAATGTAACTGTGCATTCTGCATAACTCAGTCTTGTCGAATGTGAGCAAGAATTACATAAAGCAAATGAAAAAGGCAGGCAGACAGCTCCCTTGTCCTCTCACCACCACTCCACTACAGGCTTTTGCCGACTTCACGTCATGTCAGGAACTCGACCTTCCTACTGAGAAAAATGCACACGAATGCCGCTCCAACTTGTAATTACAACTAGGAAACTCAGATATGATCTCTGGACCCCGATCTTTCCCACATGCTGAACTCAGACATCACGCAGCACTGAAAATGGAAACAAACATGGCCGTCAATGGTGAGAATGGTTCTTGCTCTCCTTCCGAACAGGTCACACGTAAGCCACAGCAGCACTCCAAGCCTCCTTCCCTCAACCTGCCATGTTATTGTATGTGGTATCAGAGTAAACAACACAGTTGAGTTCAGCAGCTTTTTAGAGATGGTCAGGGAGAGAAGAAATAGGTGTTTAGCCAGCCCAGATAAACACACAAACATACTGGTGAGCAGGGATGGATTGAAAAGATCTCACTCTCTCTCTCAAAGAAGTCAGGGCAGATGCCTTATTTACATTTTCCATCCAGTGCGTTTTAAATTATTCCTGGAACAAACTGCTGACTTGTTGAACCGTGCAACGGTTCCCCATTGTCTTAAAACAGACATTTGATTGTTGATCATATCCCATATTCCACCCTGTTATTTTTGTTTAAGCAGTAATGGAAATACTTTCCTCCAATGTGTACATTAACGGATGCCAACCGAAACCAACAACAAATTTGATCTCTCCCGGATCAGGAAGACCAATACTGTGAAAGAAATCTCTTTGAAATGGTAGAGTAAGGATAATACAGTAGGGAAAACACGCTTTTGGTGATTGACAGTTTAAAAATACTACAAATAGCTGTTTTTATTCATACGGTTGCTACGCTGAGAAAAACATGGGGATGTTGAGGGAAAACTAAATTTCCCCTCGACTTTCTCTCAACACGCTATGGCTAAGGAGTCAAATGCTTAAAGGCATGGGAGAGAATACTAAGCATTACTACCATAGCCTTACCCCTCTTTATACCCTTCTGTCCCCTCTCTCCGTATTGGTGATGTAGAAATGCTACTGTCCCACCGCCTTCACGCACAAAGATACAGCCGCAAGAGAATACTAATGGACATCGATCTGTGTGGAGACATAACATTTCAATCACGGGGACAGTTTCCTCCAAGCCTCAAAAGGTTATTACAATCAATGCACAATAACCGTAATAGTTATTGACCTAAGAGTGGAGAGAAAAAAAATGAAAGGATTTTAATGAAGGGTGACTGTGGACTACTCAGCGATGATGTCGGTTTCCCTGGTGAATCATTCTAGTCCAGTGGTACTATTTCTGGGGCCTTTGTGGAAAGTGATGGTTTATTTGCACCTGCAGAGACAGGAACATAAAAATGAACAGGGAGTTAACGTAAGACACCTCGCTGAATACCCTTAGCACCATTTTAGAGACGCTCACAACCCCTTCAGGGGGAGAGAGAGGGAGAGGGATTAAAGGAGGGAGAAAGGTAATGAGCGAGGGACAAAACAGGTTTGGGGGTGGTGAATGCAATGCAACTTCTGCGTGCGACTCTAGCGCCACTGACGAGAGCTGAAGACTGGTTTTCAGCACTGAATTTCTCACCTGAATTAAAACAGGAAGCGACAAAAGAGGTCTGGCTTCCCTACACAACTTGCTCCTAGATCAACTAGATGAACTACAGTGTTCTAACAAGGTGTTGACAAGGGAGGTTAGGACTTCTGTTTAACCACTAGGTGACTCTGAACGGGGATGTGTTGTGAGCCAAACTGCACCCCTGGTTCTAGTTGTGACTTTGCCAGGTGCTAGGCCTGTGTTGTGTCCCCCCCCCCCTCTGCTCAGAGTGGCTTATTTACCCTATGTGCAGCCCTCCACACGTAGCATAAACAAACCATTAGCATGCCAGCTAGCAAGCAGTCAATGGTGGCCTAGTTTTAGCCTAGCTAGCACTCAAGCCAATAAATCATCCATCTTCTATCTGCCCATGATTTATGGCTGTGTGGTAGATTCCCCTTTGTGTGAATTGATCATTATTGCACTGTTTTAAAGTGAGAGCCAGAGATAAATACTGGGTCTTGGATGCCACAGCTCTGCCTTGAATAGGAGGTGATTTCCATTTAATTTGAGGTAAACCTTAAGCAAATATTGCATATTGAACCCAAATATAAATGTAAAGTGTTGGTCCCATGTTCATGCGGAAATAAACGATCCTAGAAATGTTCCATATGCACAAAAAGCTTATTTGTTTACATACCTGTTAGTGAGCATGTTTCCTTTGCCAAAATAATCCATCCACCACAACTGTGGCATATCAAGAAGCTGATTAAACAGCATGATCATTACACAGGTGCACCTTGTGCTGGGAACAACAAAAGGCCACTCTTGAGACATATGTCTCAGTTTTGAGGGAGCGTGCAATTGGCATGCTAACTGCAGGAATGTCCACCAGAGCTGTTGCTCGAGAATGTAATGTTCAGTCCCAGGGGCGTGTAATCTGGGTCTTAGAAAAACCCCGGTGCAGATCCTGGTTCTCCTCCGGTGAATCCCCTTGATGAACACAGTCTGGACTTTCCACCATAGTGATGTTGACAGACACTGCGAGACACCTCCCCTGACACTCCTGTGAGCAACCCAGCAGTCTCCTCTCAGACCAGGAAATAACAGAGCTATGCAAACTCAACCAGGGGAGACCTAAAACAATGGGGTGCGTGGGGGTGTCTATAATCAAGAAGAAAAGAAGCAGCAACAGTGATGTGATGTACGAGCCCTGTCCCTATTGGACGATTATCTAAGGCTCGAACCGGAATGGGTGACTGTAGGGGAACCAAAGGGATGCGTAATGCAGTGGCCAGTGTGCTATCTAAAAAAATCCTGTCAGCTCCAGAATCAATCAGAGCTAATGGCAGTGAAGGGCAAGAGTACTCAGGGAATTTAACGGCAAAACACACTGGTTGATTTGACAGACAAGGTGAGGAGACCTTGCCTCCTATCCGAGTTAACGCAGGAGAATTCCCTGGCTTGTCACTTCGCCTCCTAGGGGGTAGAGAGCAGGTCAGGGAGAAATGACCCCTTTCTCCACAATAGAAACAGAGGCCCAGATTACTCCTTCTCCTATGCTCTACCTTGGGCAAACGTGCCGAGCAAACCTCCATCGTCTCTGGCAACGGAGCAGGTGTCGCCATGGGCTCCGGATTCGCGCATGTTTACTTCGGGACTGAAGGAGGTTGTCCAACCGGATTGCCATGCTGATGAGCTGGTCGAGTGACAGGTTGTCCTCACGGCAGGCTAACTCCAGCTGTACCTCCTCCCGCAGTCCACCGCACAAAACTGGTGGCCAGAGCCAATTCATTCCATCTGGTGGAAGCAGCGATAGTCTGGAACTCCAGGCGAACTCCGAGGCGGTCCTTTCTCCCTGGCATAGTTGGAGTAGACACTCACCCTCCCCCCCTTGGCCCTCCACAGGATGATCAAACACCGAGCAGAAGAGGGTGAAGCACTCGTAGGACTCGACCGCAGGTCTGCCCGTCTCCCAGGTCACGGCACCCAGAGTCCAGAGTCCGTCCGGTCAGTGCCGAGATGACGATGGCAACCCTGTCTCTTCCGGAAACAGCCCAGGCATAGCGAGCGAGGTACAGGTCACATTGTAGGAAGCCCTTGCATCCTGCTGGCGCGCCCTCGAAGCTCTCCGGGAGGGACATGGGTATTCCGCAGAGCGGCTCCGATGGAACAGAGGTAGGTCATGGTGTGGGAGCTGGTACCGGAATCGGTGCTGGAGACTGGAGGGACTGCACATTCCGCTCCAAGCACAGGATGGTTACCAGCACACTGTACATGGCGACCCCGAGTCTGGAGAGACGGTCCTCTTGGTGCTGTACTGTCCCTACAATGGTCGCAAGCTCGGCCTTCCCTGCTGTCTCCATATGTCGGGTTCATTATTCTGTCACGCTGGTGTAAAGGATTTGGAGACAGGCGCAGGGATACATAATCTGAGTTTTTAATACACCCAAAACAAACACATATACAAAACACTGGGATGTACCAAAACAAAAGAGTGAGGGTAAACCTCGTAGAATAACATGGGACAAGACCCGTAATGCACAAACCACACAGTACAGGCTGAAACAACGCATACTCACACCACCAACGGACATGGGAACAATAATCCACAGCCCAATGGGGGAAACAAAGGGCACATTTATACAAATACAATCAGTGAGGAATTGGAAACAGGTGTGCGTGATGACACAGCTCAGTGCAGCCTAGAAGGCATGTGACGTCGACTTTCGGAACTGGTGAACAGAATAAGCAGCAGTGCCGGGAGGATCTGTGACATCTATGGTAATGAAGCACACATACACGCATCCATTATTCCAGGTCTCTCTTGAAAGATTATATATATATATATATTTTTTATCTCAACAAGACTAACCTGGTTAAATAAAGGTAAAATAAGTAAAAGATCAGTTCTTACCACATTGGGTTATTTTTCACATGAAGTCATCGGAATGATCGCAATTTCTAAAGATCATCTTTTCCTACCATCATCATGATGGATCCTTAACGATCGCACAGGGAGAGTTTCTGCTGAGCTCTGTTGGTGAAGCTGCTCCCTCATGAAGGCTTTGTCATAGTGCTTGCCTTTAATGGCCCTCTAAAAGGAAATGTTGAGATCCTTGTTATTGACAAAATCATTAAGGAGATCACGTCACGTCACCCATACAGGATCAAGAGATCATTTCCCCGACATTATAATCAGCACTCTGGATCGAGGCTAGAACAAGTCGGTGACACCAAGGGGGATTGAGAAAAAGCCCATTTCCTGTTCAGAGTGGAAGAATGACAGGGGATGTATGTCAAAGCAAAACATTCAATTATCCTAAGCTGGTTTACCCAAGTGATTGCCCTGTTGATGGAGGAAATGGAGATCGAGACAGGCAGATGAATTGGAAATGGCAGACTGAAGGTCGTTTGCGATTTTGTGTGAAATTTTGAGGTAAATTGACGTTTCCTCTTTTGCGGTGGCTGCTGAGGAGGGAGAAGCAAATTGCTCCTCATTTGCTTGGACCTGGTTTGGAAATGTGATGAGGGAAATTTACACATCACACCTGCCCTTGTTTTCAGCCAAACGTGCCTTAAACCATAATTCTCATTCGCAGAATGTAATCCATTTACTCAGGTATGGAGTGTGTGTTCATGTAGGCCTGTGTGTGTGTGTGTGTGTTCATGTAGGCCTGTTTGTGTGTTCATTTAGGCCTGTGTGTGTGTGTGTGTGTTTGTGTTCATGTAGGCCTGCGTGTGTGTGTGTTCATGTAGGCTCTGTAAAGTGTGTGTCCTGGGCGGCTATCTTTTTACTGTCTGAGAAATTATCAGAGGAAGCATGTTCAATTTTCTGCCACGTTGCATTGTGGGTAGAGAGAAAACATTCTGTTCGTGCTTGGGGCTAATCGGACTGTTTGGTCTTGTTTTCAAAGTCAAAAAGTAAATTGAGTGATTCTACTGTTTAAACTTTGACCTTAAGTATTCTTTCTGGGGTGGGTAGAGGTAACTCTGGCTTCATGGCCAGATTGACAGGCAGACACACATCTGTGGGAAATGGGGATTGGACTTGAAGGTTGTAGGTTTATGGAACAGAAATCTGTAGAGAGAGAGAGAGTAGAGGCGGTGTGGATTTTGGAACTTGGCTTAGCAAAGGGTGTTCTGACATTAGAGATTCAGCACAGGGTCTCTCTGTAGGAACTCAGCTTACCCTTCATCGAGAGGTTAACACATGAGCACACACACAGCCCAGGCTTGATCCTGTTCCACCTCTGAAAACATATGAAACACTAATATGTTCCTCTGACAGGGTAACACTATCTCCCTTGCGCTCCACACGCACGCACGCACGCACGCACGCACGCACGCACGCACGCACGCACGCACGCACACACACACACACACACACACACACACACACACACACACACACACACACACACACACACATGCACTCATGCACTCTTTCTGCACGTTTTCTCATCTCCTGTGAGGAGCTCTCCTTCACACTCAGGACCTTCTGAAGTCATGCATTAACATTTGAAAGGAAGGTCAAACATACATTTGGCAGAATGTGCACCGGCAGAATTGAAACACACAAGTAAACCTGTCATGCCACTGGCCTCCTGCAGGTAGCACATTTTTGATCTCCAGGCCGCAGCTCAGCATGCACATTGCACATCCATGTGAACACAGATGTGGACTCTACACCGCATGATTTGTCTATGATTTTTATATATGTATCTGTGACACATGGAAACTTTGTGTGGGTTGGAGAAATGATGAAATGAGGTCAAATGTCATCCCAGAGGTAATTTGATCAATACCCTGGTCCCCTCTCATGGGCTCATTTTTTGTTGTTGTATGTGTTAGTAGGAACTACCTTTTCTTGTCCATTGTCTTGTTCTTTGTCTTGTTCTTTGTTTTCCATTCTCTCTTTGTACTTTATGAAGAAAAAAGAGGAGATGAGAAAAAAGTAGAGGAGAAGAGAAAAGAGAGTCCTAGCCCTGCTGTGCTCAGTAAATGGAAAGAGAACCCCGCTGACCTCCTTTAAACAAAATGGTGCCCGTTTTAGAGGCCATCTGTTGCTTTCAATGGCGACTGCCCACCACACACTCAGCCTTTCTCCACCTCTGATTATTGCAAGATGGCGCCAACAGACAGGGCAGCTCTGCTTCTAGCTCCTAAGCAACTTTGCAGTATTTTGTTATTTTGTGTGTTATTTCTTACATTATTAGCCCAGGAAATTGTTTGTGTTATTACATATGTAATAGTATAACTTTAGACCGTCCCCTCGCCCATACCCGGGCGCGAACCAGGGACCCTCTGCACACATCAACAACAGTCACCCTCGAAGCATCGTTACCCATCTCTCCACAAAAGCCGCGACCCTTGCAGAGCAAGGGGAACCACTACTTCAAGGTCTCAGAGCAAGTGACGTCACCGATTGAAACGCTATTTAGCGCGAACCACCGCTAACTAAGCTAGCCGTTTCACATCCGTTACACTCACCCCCCTTTTGACCTCCTCCTTTCCCGCAGCAACCAGTGATCCGGGTCAACAGCATCACTGTAACAGTATAACTTTAGACCGTCCCCTCGCCCATACCCAGGCGCAAACCAGGGACCCTCTGCACACATCAACAACAGTCACCCTCGAAGCATCGTTACCCATCGCTCCCCTTGCAGAGCAAGGGGAACCACTACTTCAAGGTCTCAGAGCAAGTGACGTCACCGATTGAAACGCTATTTAGCGCGAACCACCGCTAACTAAGCTAGCCATTTCACATCCGTTACACATACAGCTGGAAATAACTTTTGGATATCAGAGTGTCGGTAACTCACCAGCATTACGACCGGGAATATGATTTTCCCAAATTGGATCTGTCACGCCCTGACCTTAGAGATCCTTTTAATTCTCTATTTGGTTAGGTCTGGGTGTGACTAGGGTGGGCCATCCATGTTTTCTATTTCTTTGTTGGCCTGGTATGGTTCCCAATCAGATGCAGCTGTCTATCGTTGTCTCTGATTGGGGATCATATTTAGGCAGCCTTTTCCCACCAGTTGTTTGTGGGATCTTGTTTTGTGTAGCTGCCTGTGAGCAGCCCAGAACATCACGTTTCATTTTCGTCTGTATTGTTTTTGGTGAGTTTCATATTTATTAAACATGTGGAACTCTAAGTATGCTGTGTCTTGGTCCAGTCATTCAGACGATCGTGACAGGATCCTTTGTTCGTACCCCCCATTGCAGGAGCGGCAGAGTAGCCTAGTGGTTAGAGCGTTTGGACTAGTAACCGAAAGGTTGCAAGTTCAAATCCCCGAGCTGACAAGGTACAAAATCTGTCATTCTGCCCCTGAACAGGCAGTTAACCCAGTGTTCCTAGGCTGTCATTGAAAATAAGAATCTGTTCTTAACTGACTTGCCTAGTAAAATAAAGGTAAAAAAAAAAAAAAAAAAATTGCAATTGAACTGATTCTGATCCAAAACACTGCTGGTGGAGAAAAGGTATTCGGAGTGGTCTTCTAGTCTGACTCAGGAGGTGCACACACCATCCACCGCTTATATTATATTTACCGAGTATATTACTCGGTAATGTTAAGTCTCTGGATAATGAAGTAGGGCGAGGAGAATCTCTTTCCAGAGAGACATCAGGGATTGTAACATACTCTGTTTCACAGACACATGGCTCTCTTGGGATATGCTGTCTTTGTCAATAAAGCCAGCTGGGTTATTAGTATATCGCGCAGACAGGAATAAAGAATTCTCTGGGAAGAAGAAAGGCAGGGGTGTATGTTTCATGAATAACCACTCACGGTGTGTTTGTGATAACACACAGAAACTCAAGTCCTTTTGTTCACCTGACCTAGAATACCTAACGATCAAATGCCGGCCGTATTACCTTCCAAGATAATTATCTTCGGTTATAGTCACAGCCGATACCACTATGGTCCTCAAGGAACTTCACTGGACTTTATACAAACTGGAAACCAAATATCCTGAGACCGCATTTATTGTAGCTGGGGATTTTAACAAAGCAAATTGGAGGAAAACGCTACCGAAGTTCTACCAACACATTGACTGTAGCACTCGCTCTGCGAAAACATTAGACCACTGCTACTCAGCTTGTTGAAATACCTACAAGACCCTCTCCTGCCTTCCCTTCGGCACATCTGATCACAACTCCATTTTGCTCCTCCCTTCCTATAGGAAGAAACTCAAACAGGAAGTACCCGTGCTAAGGACGATTCAACGCTGGTCTGACCAATCACAATCCACGTTTCAAAATGGTTTTGATGTGGGCTGGGATAGGTTCTGGGTAGCCTCTGAGAATAACATCGACAATACAGGGATACGGTGACTGACTTTATCAGGAAGTGTATAGGAGATGTTGTACCCACTGTGACTATTAAAACCTACTCTAACCAGAAACCATTGATAGATGGCAGCATTCACGCAAAACTGAATGCTCGAACCACTTTGTTTAACCATGGCAAGGTGATTGGGAATATGACTGAATAGAAATAGTGCAGTTATTCCCTCCTTAAGGCAATCAAACAGGCAAAACGTCAGTATAGAGAAAAAGTGGAGTCGCAATTCAAAGTCTCAGACACGATACGTATGTGGCAGGATCTACAGACAATCACAGACTACAAAGGAAAAAACAGCCACGTAGTAGACACTGACGTCTTGCTTCCGGACAAGCTAAACACCTTTTTCACCCGCTATGAGGATAACACAGTGCCACCGACTGCCAAGGACTGTGGGTTGTCCTTCTCCATAGCCGACGTGAGTAAGACATTTAAGCGTGTTCACCTTCGCAAGGCTGCCGGCCCAGACAGCATCCCTAGCCGCGTTCTCAGAGCATGCGCAGACCAGCTGGCTGGAGTGATTACGAACAGATCCAATCTCCCCCTATCCCAGGCTGCTGTCCCCATTTGCTTCAAGATGTCCACCTATGTTCCTGTACCCAAGAAAACAAAGGTAACTGAACTAAATGAATATCACCCCGTAGCACTCACTTCTGTCATCATGAAGTGCTTTGAGAGGCTAGTGAAGGATCATATCACCTCTATCTTAACTGAAACCCTAGACCCACTTCAATTTGCTTACCGCCTCAATAGATCCACAGACGATGCAATCACCATCACATTGCACACTGCCTTATCCAATCTGGACAAGAGGAATACCTACGTAAGAATGCTGTTCTTTGACTATAGCTCAGCATTCAACACCATAGTACCCTCCAAGCTCATCATTAAGCTCGGGGTCCTGGGTCTGAACCCCACCCTGTGCAACTTGATTCTGCACTTCCTGACGGCCGCCCCCAGGTGATGATGGTAGGAAACAACACCTCCTCGTCACTGATCCTCAACACAGGGGCCCCACAAGTGTGCATGCTCAGCCCCCTGTACTCCCTGTTCACCCACGCACACCTCCAACTCAATCATCAAGTTTGCAGATGACACAACAGTAGTAGATCTGATTACCAACAATGATGAGATAATTTACAGAAAGGAGGTGAGGGCATTGTTAGTGGGGTTCCAGGATGTCTCAATGTCCACAAAACAAAGGAGCAGATTGTGGACTTCAGCAGACGGAGCATGCCCCTATCCACATCGACAGGACCCCAGTGGAGCAGGTGGAAAGCTTCAAGTTCATCGGAGTACAGATCACTGACAAACTGAAATGGTCCACCTACACAGACTGTGTGGTGAAGAAGGCGCAACAGTGCCCCTTCAACCTCAGGAGGCTGGAGAAATGGGGTGTGGCACCTAAAACCTTCACAAACTTGTACAGATGCACAATTGAGAGCATCCTCTTGGTCTTTATCACCGCCTGGTAAGGCAAATGCACCATCCACAAACACAGGGCTCTCCAGAGGGTGATGCGGTCTGCCAAACGCATCACCAGGGGAAAAACACATGCCCTCATGGACACCAAAAACACCCGATGTCACAGGAAGGCCAAAAATATCATGAAGGACAACAACCACCCAAGCCAATGCCTGTTCACCCCACTTCCATCCAGAAGGCGAGGTCAGTACAGGTGAATCAACGTTGGGACCGAGAGACTGAAAAACAGCTTCTATCTCAAGGCCAACAGACTGTTAAATAGCCATCACTAGGCGGCTTCCACCCAGTTACATAACCCTGCACCTTAGAGGCTGCTGCCCCATTTACATAGACTTGAAATCACTGGCCACTTTAATAATGGAAAACGTGTCATATGTTTACATATTTTTGCTTTAAATAATTTCATACGTATATATGTATTATAGTCTACTGTATTTAGTCTATGGCACTCTGGCATTGCTCATTTAAATATTCCTTAATTCCATTATTTCAATTTTAGGTTGTGTGTATTGTTGTGAATTGTTAGATATTACTACATTGCTAGAAAAACAAGCATTTCACTACACCCGCAATAACATCTGCTAAATATATGTATGTGACAAATACAATTTGTTTTGATTTGAAGGACCTGCTAAAAACAGCCTCCACACAACACCTCACTATGAAAGTCAAGGCATTAACAAGACAAGTAGCGTGTGAGAATGGCAGAAAGCTTGAATGGTGCTGTTAAGAGGATGCTTGAGTGCTGCTTTGAAAATGCTAGAATACCATCATTTAAGTGGAGAAAATAGGAATCCTGTGCTGAAGATGCGACAGGAACCTGTAAGACTGTCTATAAATTGTCAGGAAATAACACAAACGGGCAACACTACTGTAGTACAAAATCCCTGTCATCTTTAGAGGATTATCTAGGATTAGCCATTAGCTGGTACCAGCTCTTCAGCTTCTGTTATACCTGTCTCTATTCTATTGCTGCCTATATATTTTTATCTTTGTTTCTCATTATCTCTGTCCAGTGCTCTTGCCCTGACCAGACAGGAGGTGTGGGCTGGGGAGGTAAGAGGGTTAGTGGGTTGGGGAGAGCTGATGGACAGTGCCAGCTCCTGGTCCTTGGCTCATGCCTTTGCCTACCATGGGTTGTCACCCTGCCCAGCCCTACCCTGCCCTGGCCAGCCTGCCACAGAGTTAGAGGTCTGGAGGTATGAGAGGTGGCAGGAGCCTGGCCCAGTGATGGAGACTGCCAGGCAGCTAGGATCAGAGATGCTCTGACTCCTCTGACTGGAGAGGTGACCTGGGCATGGTCCTCAGTGGTGGCAGGGCATTTCACTGTCCCCAGATCAGCTGGCTACAGAGTGAGATGCATCGTAGCTGGATTCTGTTCCAATACCATCTTGAATCTTGTGAGAACATTTTGAATGATTTTTTTTCCTCCAGTTGAAAACTTCCAAATCAATCACCTTCTGTGATTTAGAGAACTTACTGATTGACTTAGAACATAAAGCTTAGTACAGACAAACAGGAGTTCTTTCAGTTTGGTACACTTGAGGGAGAAACCTACATAGATAATAGGTAAGTTGTCACAACAACGTGATGCCGGCTGATTCCACTCTGTAAGCACACAGCCTGAGGGCCACTCTCACACTGACCCCTGACCTACTATTGGATATCATCTCAGGGAGGGCAGGTGATGGAACAGTTACAGACACGCACACCACCGCCCCCAGGTTCCCACCGAGGTGCATGGAGTTAATGAAATAAAGAGCATCTGTCCCAGAGTGGGCTGACCTTTGACCTGTCAAATAACCAGGAAGAGAAGAGACCCTGCAGGTGGTCAGATTTCTGTCAGTTCCCTCTCACTCTAGGAGTTAGACTTCCTAATAATAAACAGCTCTCAGACACAATTTCACTACCTGATAGGATCTGTGACCTTGCCTTCACAAGGCATCCATCTTTGTTCCTCTCTCGTAGTTGTCATTGATTTAATTGAGCAACAACAACAGAGATAGTGTGACAGAAACGAACAACAAAGACAAGGGGTTTTGCTAGTCTGGGTTAAAGTGTAATTTTGTTTCTAAATTAACTGCACTAACCTCAACTGCCCAGTTACACCTCTGTCACATTACGGTATGTGGAGCATGATAGGAACATTATCACATTGTCAAAGCCTCTCTGGTATGTTGTCAGAGTCACGCTAGGACTCTGTTGTGCAGTAATAGATGTTGTAAATCTAGTCTGGACAATTTTTATTGCTGCGATATTCTGAGAGCGTCTCTCATATCCAATCTAGAAATAATTTGCTTCAATATCTTTCTGTTAACATCTTTATTACAGTGTTAGTGGAAGGAAGAGGGAACAACATACAGTTCATGCTGTAAGAGCTTTGGAGGACATCCCCCGGAAGTTGTCATAATTACTGTGGAAGTCTATGGAAGTTGCTGAGAACCAAGTGCCTCCTAGGTTTTGTATTGAAGTCAATGTACCAAGAGGAAGAAGGAAGCTAGCTGTCCTCCGGCTACACCATGGTGCTACCCTACAGAGTGCTGTTGAGGCTACTGTAGACCTTCATAGCAAAACAGTGTGTTTGAATCAATTATTTGGTGAAGTAAATATATGTAGTCTAGTTTTCAATGTTTTGCTATTTAGGTCTACAGCTCCTCTGAGGAGCTTCCATTGCTATGTATTTCTACTCTGACCCACTAACGCCTTGCTATAGTTCATGTGATTCAAAGCCTATAATTAGAGGTTGACGTGGTATGGAGGGATGTTATGAGAGATGATTGAATTACACCTCCTCTTGTTGTCTACTGCTTGGCATGCACATTTTGCAAGGGGCCCTGGAGACATGCAGACGCTTGATTGAGAGTCAATATGCAGAAGTCAATTTCGACACAGTTAGTAATGCGAGCAGACTGGTTCCACTAGCCTTTGTTGCAGTACCTAGGCTAACTTTGTTCTGGTGGTGGTGCAGACATACTAAACAAAAAGTCATGAATGTGAATCTTTAGCTGCATCAAGCCTCACTGTTTAGTCGCAAGTCCACAGAATGGGATGCTTGACTGTGCACAGCACCATATGGGAGCCCTGTTGAAGCAACTCACATAAAAACCACGCAATTAATTCTGAATTACTCCAGACAATCTGCTGCTAGAGCGGCCTAATGAAAATGACGTGGATGGGCCCGAGAGCACAGGAGGAGGACAGGGGCTTCTGGCTCAGAGCTACGACACAAACACATACGCATGGATGGACACACACACACACACACACAGACATGTACACACATTCATACACACACACACACACACACACACACACACACACACACACACACACACACACACACACACACACACACACACACACACACACACACACACACACACACACACACTGACACAAAGTCTCTCTCACGCCGTCACACAGTCTGCTTCATACACGTTTCCAGGAAGCATCTGCATGACTGCCCTAAATTTGCCTGACGTGAGCCTGAAATTGAATCTAATGCAGCACTGAGCACTGGTAAATTATTGAAAAAAAAGCAACTTTGGACTGCATGATTGAACCCAAATAAATGAGGGATATGAGGAAGGAATGGTAACCGGAGACAAGTATGTGTTGAATCCTGGCATATCTGCTGTTGATCTAGTGCACAGCCAGTGTGTAGTGTTTGTGTTTGTGTGTGTGTGTGTGTGTGTGTGTGTGTGTGTGTGTGTGTGTGTGTGTGTGTGTGTGTGTGTGTGTGTGTGTGTGTGTGTGTGTGTGTGTGTGTGTGTGTGTGTGTGTGTGCGCGTGTGCGTGTGCGTGTGCGTGTGTGTGTTTGGCGTGTGCTTGATTTTGTTATTTCTATCCTTGCGCGGACCAAAAGTTTTCACAAGAATGGTAAACCAGGCAAATTTGGACAAGTGGGAACAGGTTTAGGGTTACAATTAGGGTTAGAATTAGGGTTAGGGTAGGTACAGTGAAATGTGTTTCTTTACAGAGTCAGCCGTAGTAGTGTGGCGCCCCTGGAGCAAATTAGGGTCCTCATGGACGGCTCAGGTATTCAAACTACAGTAGCAGCATTTCAGATACTGGCCCAATGCTCTTAACCGTTAGGTTTAGGGTTAGGGTTAGGTTAAGGTTCAGGGTTAGGGATTAGGGGAAAAAGGATTGTGAATGGGAATCAATTGTTTGGTCTGTACAAGGACAGTGAAACAAACGTGTGTGTGCTGTGTGTGGCAAAATGTTGCACTTGGGTATGATGTGGGTTTAATTAATATACTTAATTAAACAGATCGATGTGTCTCTGTTATTGCATTTGTCTGTTTACCTGTCTCTTTCTCTCTGTTTTCTATGTAGCATAGGAGGCTGCTGAGGAGAACGGCTCATGATAATGGCTAGAATGGAGTGAACGGAATGGTATCAAACCCATGGAAACCATGTGTTTCATGAATTTGACACCATTCCATTCGTTCTGTTCCAGCCATTACAGTGAGCCTGTCCTCCCCAATCTAGGTATCACCAACCACCTGTGCTATTGCCATTACAATTAGGCCCAATAACACCTCATGAGTACCTCTGTGAGTATTGCCTTCCCCATCTGTCTGTGAATGCACCAGTCCCAGTTTAGATTACTGCGCTGCACTCACAAAACAATGTATCTGACACGAATACATAGCAGCTGTATGCGAGTGGCTAGTGTACCGTACGTTAATCCTCATCTCATTTCTCATGCACAAATCAGACTAGCTCCAATGCTCTCATAGCTTGTTTTCATCTGCTGTGAATGTCTTTGGTTATTTCAACGCTCACTACTCGGCCATAGAACCTCGATTATTTATGACTTTCTTTTTGAAAAGAAAAAAAGGAGAGCTGTGGCATTTTTAAGGATTAAAAAATAAATAATAATTAATAAGCAAGTTCACTGTCGAACCACAGGCAATGACATGGAGTAAAGAGGAAACAACTCTACTGGATTAAAGCAGATATGTTTCCATTTGGAGGGAGATTAAATTAATCTGCCGTTATTGAGTTTCTTAATAGCATTCAGCCTGGGAGGTCTCTTAATTGTAACTCATTATATAAAATGGAGAAAAAAAGAGTCATATCATTAAAATAGTGGACTTGAATATGACTACACTGAGTTTAATCTGCTAATACTATCATCTCAGTTAAGCGGTATGTTTTGAGATGACATGAAGGTCACGGAAAATAGGTATTTATCAAAAAGTTAGTTCAAAGGACACTTGTAAATGATAGCCAATTTAAAAGATCACAATCTCTTTGGTGTAATATCTTTACACCTGCCCCTTTCCTTTGCATGTTCGCTCAACCGCTGTGCTACTATTACATGGTGGTTTGACAGCAAACTGGAATTGACTGGATTCTCCCAATGGGACAGACAGAGAAGAACTAGCAAGAACACGAGTGATAAAAGTGATAGAGGGATGGTGCAGCACAGTGGGCCAGAAGGTGTCAATGCTGCCTGCATACAGAGTTAGAGCCAATGACATTTCTATGAAGAGGGTTTTTACTACTAACATCTGGCCCACACCCTGCAATCACCTCTCTCCTCTCCACTCTCCTCACCCTCCAGAGTTGAGTTATGGTAGCCATCCAGCCAGCCAACGTCAGGGTCGACTTCTAGGTCAGGTAACAGCTGGATGGGGCACAGAGGGTTGGATCTGTGTAAAGGGATCCTGTACCCCAACCATCAAACCTGCAGAACCTGGGTCCAGGCCAAGTATTGTCCAAAGATTCCCAGACATGAATGCTCATTTCTGGACTAAACAAAATAACCTTTAATTCAGACATTACGTAATAATCTGGATTTTGGAAACCGGACATTGGTGCCTGGTGTTGGGTTACGAAAACTCTAGAGTCAGATCTTAAAGACTTTTGAGAAGACTGCTTGCTACCTGAAACTTCACTGGGAAGAAGTGATACTGTAAGTGTTTCATGCCACCTCTTTCCCGTAGTTATTTTACCTCACACAATTATAAACCTCCTCTTTATTATGGCGCTAACTTCATCCATCTGTGTAGGAGCACAGGTCCCCCTCCAGTACCTAATCTAGGCTAAATGCAGTTTTAATCCAATTAATTTTTAATAGCAGCGGGCACCAGTGGCATTTTTATTTTCTGCTGACAGGTCCTATTTCCATTCTTGTAAAATAACATAGAACGATAACTTAATTTTGGCGATAGAGAGCAATAATGAAAGACGTTTAACACAGAGAGGGGGATAAGCAGTTGAGAAGTTCAACCTTGCCCATTTTGCCTGTGTAAAGGATGCTGTTTGCTTAGCGAGTACCGCTCGTCCCTGATTCGTCTCACAACGAGACTCGAACCCAGGACCTCTACCTCGCAAACACCCATGACTGCCTTCTTACCCATCCACAGCACCAAAAAGCTAGCTATTTGGCAGCGCAAGTGGAAACACTTCAGGCTGAGGGTTGAGTTTCGCAGATCCCCATCTGCTACAGCTGCTTTTCAATATCAGATCGTTTTTTAAGTACGCATGTCTGTTTAATGACTTACTTCCTCATTGTAACAGTTCTGTTTGCTTCGGTTTTAATCACAAACTTTGTTTTCATGTCAAACATTGCGTGCATTACAACACAGTACATACCCACTAGCACCCTAGCTAACAAAGAATACTACAGAAGCAATTCATGTTGCAATTGTGTTCGATGGCTGGCAGTAATCCTAATTGTGTAAACATTACCTTCTGATATCATTGAACAGCTAGTGTAATAATCTAGAAAGGCTTCTTCAATATGTAGATGGTTATTTTAAATTCATAAATTATTGGAGCAACTCACTGAAATACAAACACATTTGTATTTGTCTAAGACTAGTGTTGTATTAGATGATCTGAGTGGGCATGGTGGTAACAGGCGTGAACAGATATGCCTCCATGACTCATATGTTCTATTATCACCTGTAGCAACCTTAATGTGTACTCCCCAGGTGACATCTTCAAGGAAACTTTTTAAACAGTAAACATGTCAGAGTTTATGATGCTGCATTGAAGATGAGCCGGTCATGTCTGTATTCCTGAAGGAATTTACCTGTAACTTTTGCCATTAACCAACAATGCAGTTCAAGAAAGAGAGTTAAGTAAATTTGGTAAACATTTGACCAAATAAACAAGTAAAAAATATGAAAAAGTAACACAGTGTTAATAGTCCGGGTGGCCATTTGATTAATTGTTCAGCAGTCTTATGGCATGGGGGTATATGTTGTTAAGGAGCTTTTTGGTCCTAGACTTGGCGCTCCGGTACCGCTTGCCATGTGTTAGCAGAGAGAACAGTCTATAATTTGGGTGACTGGAGTCTTTGACAATTTTTTGGGCTTTCCTCTGACACCGCCTAATATATAGGTTCTGTATGGCAGGAAGCATGGCCTCAGTGATGAACTGGTCCGTACGCACTACCCTCTGTAGTTACAATCAGTTGCCATACCAGGCGGTGAAGCAACCAGTCAGGATGCTCTCGATGGTGCAGCTGTAGACATTTTTGAGGATCTGGGTGCCCATGCCAAATCTTTTCAGTCTCCGAGGGGGAAAAAGGTGTTGTCATGTCCTCTTCACAACTGTCTTGGTGTGTTTGGACCATGATAATTTGTTGGTGTTGTGGACACCAAGGAACTTGAAACTCTCGACCCGCTCCACTACAGCCCCGTCGATGTTAATGGGGGCCTGTTCGGCCCGCCTTTTCCTGTAGTCCACGATCAGCTTCTTTGCGTTGCTCACATTGAGGGAGAGGTTGTTGTCCTGTTACCAAACTGCCAAATCGCTGACCGCCTCCCTATAGGCTGTCTCATCATTGTCAGTAGTCAGGCCTACCACAGTTGTTTCGTCAGCAAACTTAATGATGGTGTTGGAGTCGTTGGAGGCCATGCAGTCGTCGGTGAACAGGAAGTACAGGAGGGAACCAAGCACACACCCCTGAGGGGCTCCAGTGTTGAGGATCAGTGTGGTTGCCTACCCTTACCATCTGGGGGTGGCCCGTCAGGAGGTCCAGGATCCAGTTGCAGAGGGAGGTGTTTAGTCCCATGGTTCTTAGCTTAGCAATGAGCTTTGTGGGCACTATGGTCTTGAACGCTGAGCTGTAGTCAATGAAAAGCACTTCCGGGTGGCGCAGCGGTGTAAGGCTCTGCATCGCAGTGCTTGAGGTGTCACTACAGTCCCGGGTTCGATCCCAGGCTGTGTCACAGCTGGCTGCACAATTGGCCCAGCATCGTACAGGTTTTGGGAGGGTTTGGCCGGGCCAAGATTTCCTTGTTCCATCGTGCACCAGCGACTTCTTGTGGTGGGCCTGGCGCCTGCAAGCTGACAATGGTCCCCAGCTGGACGGTGTTCCCTCCGACACATTGGTGCGGCTGGCTTCGCGGTTAATCGAGCAGTGTGTCAAGAAGCAGTGTGGATTGGCAGGGTTGCGTTTCAGAGGATGCATGGCTCTCGACCTTCGCCTCTCCCAAGTCCGTAGGGGAGTTGGAGCAATGGGACAAGACTGTAACTACCAATTGGGGAGTCCATATTGATATAGAAAAACTAAACAATGATTTTGATTTGTTAAGAACAGGTTGATTGGCAGTCATTATCATTTTTAAGAATGGAATTAAACACCTTTGGGCTATGTTAAAAAATATACCTCTGGGTTCAAAATGACCCCAGTTGGTAGCTTGACGGTTAAACAAAAAACAATTTACAGACAAGTTACCAGACAAGCTTTTTTTTTGTCGTTGTTACCATATCAATTTCAGCCAAGTGAGAAGGAGATGTGCCCGGTGGTGAGGATTATTTTTCTTCTCATTTTTCATCCTCCCTAAAAAAGAAATAATGATTTTCAGACCTTTCTTGTTAATTCACCAAACAGCTGTACTGGCAGCTGTATGCCCACGCACAAAAACCCAATCAAAATGAAAATATGAGATGTTTTGTCTCCTCCTCCCTTCCCTCTCGCTCTCCCTCCCTCTTTCTCTCACTCTGCTCTTCCCTCCCTCTCTCTATTTCCCTCTGTGTCCCCCCCCCCTCTCTCTCTCTCTCTCGCTCTCTCCCTCTCTCTCTCCCTCTTTCTCTCTCTCTGCTCTTCCCTCCCTCTCTCTATTTCCCTCTGTGTCTCCCTCTCTCTCCCTCTCCCTCTCTCCCTCTCTAGCTATAAGGATTTTTGAAATGTTATCTCCAAACAAAGATGATTGTGTGTGACATTTTAATCCTTCCCCCATATAGGAGAGGGCTTATTATTAATCCTGGCCAGGGTGATAATGTGAGTCATATTTAATTGTGCTGCTCAAACAATGTTTAAGGAATGAGCTGATTTCCATAATTGGGCCCGTTTCTTTTATGACTTTATCAGGAGAAAGGGGAGTGGAATTGAAGGAAATCGGAAAAAAGGCACAACTTAAAGAACGTCTTACCAAGGCGACAGCCAATTAAACGGCACTTGGGGAAAAATCTACAAAAGTGTAGATATTACTTCTGCATCAGAGCATTAAGAGTTGTAAAAATTTAGTCTTTATGTTGGACCTTCCAAACATGTATAGTCTGAGTTTGAGTGAGAGAACTGCAGAAGGCCTCACAGCACATGTGATGAGTCAACAGAGTTAGTGCAAAAGGGTCATTGCAGATAGTCCGGGTAGCTATTGTCCAACTATTTAACTAACTATTTAGCAGTATTATGGCTTGGGGATAGAAGCTGTTCAAGTTCCTGTTGGTTCCACTTGGTGCAGCGGTACCACTTGTCATGCGGTACCAGCGAAAACAGTCTATGACTTGGGTGGCTGAAGTTTTTGACAATTTTTAGGGCCTTCCTCTGACACCGCCTGGTATAGAGGTCCTGGATGGCAGTGACCTTCAGTGGTGCCTTGCTGTCGGATGCCAAGCAGTTGCCATACCAAGCGGTGATGAAGCCAGTCAAGATGTTCTCAATGGTTCAGCTGTAGAACTTTTGGAGGATCATACCAAAATCTTTACAGCCTCCTGAAGAGGCATTATTGTGCCTTCTTAACAATTATGTTGGTGTGTGTGGACCATGAAAATTCCTTAGGGATGCTCCACTACAGCCCCATCCCCATCAATGTGTATGGGGGCGTGCTCAGCCCTCGATCAGCTTCTTTTTCTTGCTGACATTGAGGGAGACACAGTTGTCCTTGCACCACACTGCCAGGTCACTGACCTCCTCCCTATAGGCTGTGAGTACAGGAGGGGACTAACTGGGAGTACAGGAGGGGACTAAGCAAGGACCCTTGAGGGGCTCCCGTGTTGAGGGTCAGCGTGGCAGATGTGTTGTTACCTACTTTCACCACCTGGAGACAGTCTGTCAAGAACCCCCGGATCCAGTTGCAAAGGGAGGAGTTCAGTCCGAGGGTCCTGAGCTTAGTGATGAGTTGAGGGCACTGTGGTGTTGAACACTGAGCTATAGTCAATGAACAGCATCCTCACAGCATTCTCTTTTCCAGGCGGGAGAGGGCAGTGTGGAGTGTAATAGAGATTGAGTCATCTGTGGATGTGTTTTGGCGGTATGCGATTTGGAGTAGGTCCAGGGTGTCTGGGATGATGTTGTTGAAGTGAGTCATGACCAGCCTTTCAAAGCATTTCATGGCTACAGATGTTTGTGCTGTGTGGAGTTCTTGTTCACAGTGGTCTTCTTGAAACATATAGGTATTAAGGACTGTGTCAGGGAGAGATTGACATTGTCGGTGAAGACACTTGCCAGCTGGTCACCACATGCTCCGAGTACGCATCCTGGCAATCAGTCTGGCCCCCACTACCTTGTGAATATTAACCTGTTTATTAAAGGTCTTGTAATCCATGGCTTCTAATTGACGGTCACTGTGGGGACGACGCCATTGATGCACTTATTAATGAAGCTGGTGACTGAGTTGGTAAACTCCTCAATGTTAACGGATGAATCCCACAACCTATACCAGTCTGTGCTAGTCCTGTAGCTTAGCGTCTGCTTCATAGCACCACTTCCTTATTGAGGGCGTCACTGGTACTTCCTGTTTGAGTTTTTGCTTGTTAGCAGGTTGAAGGAAGATAGAGTTATGGTCAGTTTTTCCAAATGGAGGGCGAGGGATGGCTTTGTAGGTGTTTCTGTGTGTGGAGTAAAGGTGATCTAGAGTTTGCACAGGTGACATGATGGTGAAAATGTGGTTTCCCTGCATTGAAATCACTGGCCTCTAGGAACCTGCCTCTGGATGTGACTACTTTTTTGGGGTTATGGTCCTATACAGCTTGTTGAGTGCGGTCTTAGTACCAGCATTGGTTTGTGCTACAAATACATTGGGTAAATAGTATGGTCTGCAGCTTATCATGCAGCTTATCATGAGGTATTCTAACTCAGGCGAGCTAAACCTTGAGAATTCCTTAACATTACACACACACACCTCCCCCTTAACCTTCCGTTCGGTCTTGAAGATGCATAGAAAAACCAGCTAGATGTATACTGTCCTTGTTCACAAGGAACATAGGATATTACAGTTCTTCAGGTCCCGTAGGATAGTCTCGACGAAGCTCGTCCAGTTTGTTCTCTAGTGATTGTAAGTTCGCTAATAGAATGGAGGGTGGAAGCGGTTTATTTGCCCACCGATGTAGCCAGGGAGCCCGCTCGTTTTCCTCTCTTGCGCCGTCTCATCCTCTTTCGAGTCCCGGGGATTAGGGCCTGGTCTGGAATGAGCAGTACATCCACAGCTGCTGAGCTGTTGAAGTATATTCCTTCATCCAAATCGAGGTTAGTGATCATTCTTCTGATTCCAAGAAGCTGTTTTCGGTCATAGGAACTGGTGGTGGAAATATTACAGTATGTAAAATAATTTGAGCGTAAAAAATCTCAATAGCAGAATTGGTCAGGAGCCTGTAAAACGGCAGCTGTTCACTGCAGCGGCAACTCTTTACAGTGCAAGGCTTCACAATAATACACACATTCATGTAAACACATGCCCACACGCATGCAAAAACACACACAGACATTTTACCCACACCACCATGGCTCCTAAATGTTTCCCTTCCGTGAAAATAATTTGGACAGTTCCTCTGGTCTGAGAACCTAGAAGCAGATATTTGGAGTCCAAATTATTCCTCAGGGAGCTCTGGAAGCAATTACCCAACAAATCCACCACCGAGCCCTCGCAACAACCATCACACACACTTAGCTTTTTACAAACCTACCGCACCATTGTTGGAGGATCACATTAACCTCAGTTACTGTGCGTTGAAAAACAATACTCCCACACATTGCAATAAAACAGAGAACAGTTGGCTGACCATGATAGAAGAAGGACCCGACAGAGCAGAGTTTAATGGGTGGGTTGCAGAGGTGTAAAAAAAAGTTAATAATTACAACTACTCGCATTACTGTTATTGAGGAGCTTTTTGAAGGACTTGTACATTTTGAGTATTTTTCAAATTTAGTCATTTTACTTCTACATGAGTACAATTTCATTAAAGTAACAGTACTTCTACTTGAGTAGGATATTGCATTACTCTTTCCACCCCTGGTCAGTCTGTGAAAAGAAGGAGTGTGTGAGTGAGGGAAAGAGGAAGTAAGTGAGTAAGGGAATAATGGAGTGAGTGAGGAAAAGCGTGTGAACCGGTGAGTGAGTGAATTTGTATTTAGTTATTTTCAAATGTAAATAGTACGTTTTTGACAGATCCTTATTTTTTTTGTAAATGTAATGCAACTCATAAATGAACTTAGTTCCTACTGTACATACATTTACTCGCTTCATTTTTCAATTTAATGCATGGAAAAGATCATCTGTGACATGTTCAAGTAACCTTAGCAAAATGATCTAGTTATCAAGGTCAATGTTTTAATTGTAAAAGTTAAAAGTAACAATTACATTGACTCTGGGTACTTTTTAAATGAGCTATTTAAAAAAAAAAAACTTTTACTTGAGTAAAATGTCATTAAAGTAACAGTAATTCGACTTGAGTAGAATATTTCAGTACACAATCCACCCCTGGGTGTTTGCAGTGACGCATTTGAATACATACTGATACAAATCAGAATAATGCACAGGGATTGATAGAGATGACCCACCCCCATTGACCTCAAAGGTAAAGTGTGATGCATCTGCCATCTGTATTGACCACAAAACGTGGTCAGTTATACAGCTGTACATTACCGATGTTCTCAAACAGTTCAATGGTTTCTCCAGCCCCCTCTCTCTCTCTCTTTTTTCTCCTTCACACGCACGCAGACATGAACGCAGGCATGCACACACACGCACTCACGCACGCGCACGCACAAGCACACATAGACTGGGGCCTGAAATTATTGAGACCCTTGAGAAAGACGGACAAAAATGAATTTAGAAAATAAATAATTCAAATCCTGAGCATCATTGTACGCTCCAAAAAATGTGTAAATTATACCAGTTGCTCAGATAAAGAGATTTTGTTTAACATGTAATAAAAATTGTCCTCAAAAAGGCACTGGTCAAAATGATTGACACCCCTGTTTTCAGTTCCTTTCAATACCTCACCTTATGAGGATAATGGCCTTGAGCCTTTTTCTAAAATGTTTTATGAGTTGGAGAAAACATTGTGAGGGATCATCTCTATAGTAGGTATGAGGTTCTTTTCTGCGTATGCATTCTCATTTCGACGCCAAACCCACCACTAGTGTGCGTGGCCAAAGAGCTTCATTTTTATGTCAAGCTGCTCTCTTGTCCTCCAGGAGTTAGCTGACATTTACAGATGAAGAGGGGTGGAATACATCTAGAGCACCCGAAACCAACAGACTGCCTGTATAACCGATGGCATCTGGAGAAACTGCTGAGTGGAGGGGAAAGGAAAGAGACAGTCAGGCTCTCTTTTTTTTTTAATACTTTCTCTCTCTCTCTCCCCCACCCCCCTCTCACTTTCTTTCTGTTTTCAGAAGCCGCGATGCCATGCCCTTGTTTTCATTACCCTCCTCTCACTAATAAATGAAACCTCCTTCATGAAGATAATTACATGTTTTGAGAAATATATTCCCAAAAATATTTGTCTTGCCTGACATGTCCAACGTTTGCCCTTATGAAAAATATACATTTGACTTGATGTAACTGAACCCGGGGCGTCTGCAAGCTCTTAACCTCGAAGGCTGGCCTGGGAATTGGTCCACTGTTTGAATTTCATTTCATTCACCACATAAAGGGAGACAGTGTGTGGCGTGTAAATGGGTTGCGTGTGTGTATTTGTCCAGGAGTGTGTGTACGTGAGACCTAGAACTGAATGTACGTGCATTGTCTAAAAAGGGTTTATTTTGAGTTCCGGGGCTAGGATTACGAAAAGGGATTTGGCCATAAGTGTGGAAAGCATTGACAATCACCTGTCGCGATGGGTGGTTGGTAGCAGCGTCCACATACCCACTGGGACAGTTGCATGAGACAATGCATGAGAGAGTGTGGAATAATTTCAAACTTCACTTTCAGATGCGGTATATGGATCTGGTTTATTCTAGGAGGGGTGTCAAACTGTATACAGCTCTCCCTTTCTTTCTGGTGACCCCCTGCCCGTCCTGCCCGGCCCTACGCGACACCTGGGGATGGCAGTGGATGCTTTATTGTGGAGAGAGACGTTAGATCAGATTAACTCACTCCACGTGCCTAATGGACTGTTACAAGGGTCTGACACACCCCATTACACACCATTTACACCTCACGGGTACAGGGCGGAGGGAGACACACCACCAGATTGTGTGTGTGTGTGTGTGTGTGTGTGTGTGTGTGTGTGTGTGTGTGTGTGCGTGCGTGCGTGCGTGCGTGCGTGCGTGCGTGCGTGCGTGCGTGCGTGCGTGCGTGCATGCATCCTGGATGGGTGGGCGTGTTCAGTAAAAAGGCAGGCTTCATTGGATAATTAAGAGAACTCCAAGGCTGTTCTCCCTATGGCGGATACTAACAGAGAAAAAACACATTCAAGAAACACATCTCTGCTGTAGTTTGGATTCATCCAGGCTTTACTACTTGCTGAACTCAATGCTCTTCTACTCTGGATTGTCACGGATTTTCACCGAATCACCTCCAGCTTGAGATAGTCCGTCACCCCGTCACACAGTTGTCCATTAGCGTTTTCAATGTCAGCAAATCCAGGCCCACATAGAATATACACTGAGCGTACAAAACATTATGAACACCTTGCTCTTTCCATGCCATAGACTGACCAGGTGAATCCAGGTAAAAGCTATGAACCCTTATTGATGTCACGTGTATGAATACACTTCAATCAGTGTAGATGAAGGGGAGGAGACGGGTTAAAGATGGATTTTTTAAAGCCTTGAGACAATTTCACGCTCAACAGTTTCCCGTGTTGTATCAAGGATGGTTCCTAATGTTTGGTATACTCAGTGTGTGTTTGTGTTGTAAAAATAAATGGGAATATGTAGGCCTTATTAATGAATGTTAGTAATTTCCTTGATTAGCTATAGGCTATAAACAACATCTACAGTATGGCTCCCATCTCAAGCTATACGCATCCTGACAGGCCACGCAGCTGTGTCTCTCTCTACCTGTAGGTGTACGAGGTACAGAAAGAAGGAGAGAAAGGAGGAGATAAAGAGTACAATAAAGAGTGCCTGTTTCCCTTCAGTGGATACAGCTGGACTGTGTAAGGGCGTCGACGTGCGTTGTTGCTCTGACTCGACACAAAGCAGGCTCACTGTGCCGCATCCTTCTTGCCCTCAACCTCCTAACCAGAATATTCACATTATAGACGGGCTTTGGCGTCTTGGCCACAGAGCCGGGGCCTGGGAGACCTAAACATAGCCTGATCGAGAGACTCTTAAAACACCCAGAGTTCAGGCTCTTCTATACTGCTGAGTCAAACGGCGTCGTTACACCAGGCCTGGTCTGTGTCAGGTCAGTCTCCAAAACTGCGACCCAGTTGGCACCCTATTTTATAGTGCACTACTTTTGAGCAGGGCCCATAGGGCACTCCTCAATAGTAGTGCACTATACTGTCTTTTGGCTTAGGAAATGAACCAGATTCAGAATGAAGGAAGGTAAATGTGTCTTAATTGACTGGGTTGAGTGTTGTTTTAGGAAATGGGGATCTGTGGATTATGAAAGGTAGATAAGGAATGGAAGTATGGGAAGGGACCGGAAAAGACCAGGCCGTGACCCGAAGGGTGTAACTTGGTTGAGGATATTAAAAGAATCATTAGTCAATAAGGTACCAGGAGATTCATGGAAAGTGGGTGCAGTCTATGCTATTTAAGATGTGCAGGTATGAGAGCATAGATGTACCGCAATCCAAAGTATGAACATTTTATTTGGTTGGTTTTAGGTGGCTTTCACACCAAACTGGTTTGGAGCTTTTTTTCTGAACTCTGGCGGGTTTTCCCCGTTTTTCAGTTGGTTTGGACTGGTGTGAACACTCTATGGGCACTCTTGAGCACACTAAACAACGCACCTCTGGTTCGCTCAAATAGGGTGCTCTTGGTCCGATTCCATTCGTACCATGATGCGGTTTGCCTCAGGTGAGAATGCAGTCCAGACCAAACTCAGGAAAAGAACCGGAGGTATGCAATATTATTGGTTGTTTGACTGAAGAGCATTTGATGAAATACATGCAGTACCATAACTTGATACCTCTGAAACATTCTTTGAGTAGCATTGCATTTTTGAGTGCATCCAAAGCAGATTAAGGTGAGGTGTTGCTATACCAGGGATATATCCCACCGGATAAAAAATGAGAAGAATCAATGTTTTTTCCATGTCAATGTCAATGTAATGATGTTGAATCAAGGTAATTATTTTAAACCTATATCCAATGATATGGAGGCAATCTGTTGATTTCACATTGTACTCACGTTAGTTGAGAACTCAACCAAATGCAAATCAAAACTAAACGTTGAAATGACGTTTGTGTCCAGTGGGAGGCTATTGATATAACCTTTGCATGTCTCAGTTAGAGAGGCTATTGCGCTGTTTCCTCCAAGATGTTGTTGGAAGACCAAAGCAAAACTATTATGAAGTTTGGGACACACAAGATGTGCTTCTTGAAAACCATAGATGGATTTAACGTGAGCATTTTTTCCCATATCATTTGCACGTCTCCGTGCATCATCTACAAATTCAGATTGAATTATAGAGCAAGGATTAGCTAGTACGTGAACATTCAACTAGAATGGAATTAGCCTTCTTGACTTCCTGGGGTTGGCAAAAAGAAATGAAAGAAATGACAGAGAAATGTATACACACACCTGGGAGAAAGAGTGGCACACAAAAGCTAATCGCATATAAAAGGCCGGAACGTTCCATTCAAATTGCACCTATTACTCTGTGCCTTTGGACTCACATTAGCATTTTCCATGCTCAAAGACCATTTAAGCACCTGGATAAAACACTATTTCAGATGACACTTCACTTTCACCTGTCTTTCCATGACACTTAGTAACAAATTACCCTCCAATTTGGTTGTCATTCACCTTGGCAGAAACCGTTGTCGGACGACCACAATGAATCACAATGCGAACTGATTGCAGACGTTTGTTCTGATTATTTCAATAGCCTCGCAATTGTTAATCTGATTTAGTCCATGTTATTTCGCACAATAGCAGGTAAATGAGAAAGTCAAAGGTTATTTACGAGAAGCACTATTGCCAATGCATAGTCCATATCCAACAATATTATCTGTGCATTGTCTGTTTTTATGCTTTTACCTGTCCGGCAGCATTAAATGTACCTTAACCAATCAGCTATCCTTTGTGATCTTATCATGAGTACCAACTCCAAAGTCTTCAATGTAGCAAATACAATCTCTATTTAGAGTGTGAGTCAAGCATTGAACCCATCATTCATAAGTATCAGAGAGGCCTCCACAGACTGAGTGCAATGGCAGAATAGATAGTTGAAATGGAATAACAAAGCACTTAGCTCTGTGTGGAGCCAAGATGAAGAGACTGTTGTTTTGGTGTGACGTCCAGGCATCATTTCCAAGTCCCCCTTCGCCCTGTCTTAGCGCTCTGAAATAAGTTGTCATCTCAGCTCCCAGACAAGCCTCTCTCTCAACACCAGTGTGTCTGTGTGTGTGTGTGTGTGTGTGTGTGTGTGTGTGTGTGTGTGTGTGTGTGTGTGTGTGTGTGTGTGTGTGTGTGTGTGTGTGTGTGTGCTGAGCCATCTGAAGAGCTCTCTCTATTTCCCAGGCGAGATTGTGAACATGATGAGGAAATCTGGGAGGAAAGGGGGAGATAATAAATGTCTTCATGCTCCGGAGAGACAGCCTCTCACAATTACAGTCCACTTAATTGCACAGAAGCGTGTTTATGGAAAAATTTAGGGATATGAGAGAAGATAGAAGAGGGAGCAGGAGGGCGAGAGAGAGAGAGAGAGAGAGAGAGAGAGAGAGAGAGAGAGAGAGAGAGAGAGACGGACAAAGCTGGGGAGATAGCGAGTGGGGGAGAGAAGATGAGAGAGAGAGAGAGAGAGACAGGGAGAGAGACAAAGCTGGGGAGAGAAAGGGAGAGATAGAGAAAGAATGGGGAGAGAACTGATGAGATAGTGAGTGGGGGAGAGAAGATGAGAGAGAGAGAGAGAGAGAGAGAGAGAGAATGGAGAGAGAGAAACTGCTGAGGGCTCAGGGAACAAAGCTTCTCAGCTGGTCTTATCCAAGTAGCCAGCCTCTCCACCAAATGCCAATTCACAGGTGCAGATGTACACTCAGGTGTTCAAGTTAACCAGCACACACACACACGCACGCATGCGCACGCCACGCACGCACTCACCTCACCCACGTACACGTTGTGTTGCATTTGTAAGCCTTCCGTAGACGCCTTCCTCCACGCTGAGCCACAACTAAGTGGACCCAGCCTGGTAGTCTTGATAAGACAGCAGTCCAGACCAGACCATGGTGATTAAAGAGGTTGTGATATCCTAACCCACTCCCACTGGTCTTCCAGGAACGATGACTATCTAACAGCTTGACACATGTAAGGCCATTACTCATTAGCTCTCTATCTCTATCACGTAATGATTGTGTAGGGCCTCATTAAGGCAAAGAGGGACAAGAATGTAAAGATGGTGTATGATTAGAAAGAATGAGAAGGAATAGGGAGTAGAGGTAGAGAAGAAGCAGGGGTGGATTGGGTTGGAAAATGAAGACATGGTTGATTTGGAAACATCATAGCATAAACAGAGTTGAATCACTTCCTAAAGGAGAAACACTTAGCGATTACATTTGGAATGTGTTTATAGGCAGTAAGACTTTCACATTAGGGTGTTGAAACTGCAACATGGAGGCAGCGAGCGGCGACACTGCAGAGAAACACAGCCCACGCTGGGTACTACAACAGAACACAACACAGGGAAACTGATTGAGATAAGGGCTTGTATAGAGGAACATTAGGACGGGAAGCAGCCATTTTAAGACTGCCTTGTTATCACAGCTGCACGGTTGTCAGATCCAAGATCCCATTTTTTTACCCCTGCCATTCCGAAATAAAGAACGAGAAAATAAAGTAATAAAGAAATCCTTGAAACGTCAACCCCGCTTCAATTTCAGGAAGCAATTTTCCTTAAAATGTTGCCTTTTCATGAAAAGAAAGAACCAAGACTTGGCTCGAACTCAAAAACAACCCAGTGCTGCTCACACGTCATCATTTGATCCTTTTCTACTTTTTAAGTATCATCTTTACCAGACCCTTTTTGCCAGAATAAATCAAAGTGTTGGTCTCTGTTGATTCATTGGTTGGATGGTGTTGGGAGGCGGGACTTCTTGAACTCTCGGTTGGGTTTGGCTGAGAGAGTTCTTGGTTAACATGAGTGTTGCTATGGGCTCTAAGCTTGTTACCTAGTCATTTGTAACTCAGCATCCAATCAGTGCTTCATCATCTTCCCATCTGTCAGTGTTGATTTATCTTCCCCATTGCACGCTGTACGAAGCAGATTCTCCGATTCTACTTCTGAACCGACCTAAAATACAATACAGTAGCTTCATGAGTGTTTCTCTCTTCCCATGTAAAATGGTGGATGTTATGATGAATCATAGTTTTTAATATGGCCTTTAAAAACAGATGGAGACTGAGTCACTGGCAGGTAGAAATGACATGTGGAGATGTAAATTAGAGCAATACTATTTTGTAATATTTGTGAGAACTGGATTGATGTAAGCAGCATGTATTATAGTATGTTAGTAGCAATGGAAAGCCACCAGGCTCATGTGAATCTCCATAGACGCTTCGCCACCGGAATCCTACCTTGAGATCTGGATGAGTAAATCATTAACCATAACCCTAAAATGTTTAGTTTCCCATATGGATCTGGAATTAGGAATCGGTCCTTGGTAGTTTTGTGTGGACCACTCTGACCATGCATCCACCGTATTGCTTTTGACAATGTTTTTTTAGGATCCATAGGGCTTCAAATCACTCTCCTCAGATGACAG
This sequence comes from Oncorhynchus nerka, assembly GCF_034236695.1. Classification (NCBI taxonomy): domain Eukaryota; kingdom Metazoa; phylum Chordata; class Actinopteri; order Salmoniformes; family Salmonidae; genus Oncorhynchus; species Oncorhynchus nerka. The sequence goes on along the minus strand of NC_088396.1, from coordinate 16,533,553 downwards.
TCTTCCTAATTAACCTTATCTCATTACATCAACAGCACAAACAGCTGACATGACAGAACATAATTTGCTTGGGCTGATCTAACATTTTGATTCCTTTTGATGAGTCATGCTTAGTGGGTAGAGTGTTGTCGACAAACAGATCAAATCAAAGTGCTTATGCTGTTACTGATAATGAAGTCTCCGGGCCATTTTTCGTCACCTGCTTAGGAGCTGGAATTTACAAACATCCACACAGGCACACACACACACACACACACACACACACACACACACACACACACACACACACACACACACACACACACACACACACACACACACACACACACACACACACACACACACACAAACACACAAGTGCACATACACAGACATCTACACACACAAACACACATCTCCATATACCTCCTAATATTTCCTCTAATCCAATTTCTCCAGCTGTAGTGACCCATAAGATGGTGCCTAGTCTCTCTCCCTCCCTCAGCCTCCCTCAGCAGTATGTAAAAGGAGCAGACTGCCTCATTCAGACTCTAATATTAACCATTGCCCTCCCTTTAATACCTTACCATCCCACCACAATATCCCTGGCTGAGCTTATTACAGGCCTTCTGGACAACCAATAACCTTTTGTGTGTTTGCAAGTGTCAAATCAAATCAAGTGTCAAATCAAATCAAATTGTAATTGTCACATGCTTTTTAAACAACAGGTGTAGAATAACAGTGAAATGCTTGATTATAGGTCCTTTTCCTATAAAGATAAAATGTTGATTAAATATTGAAATAGTGACGCAAATGATTTACAACAACAATGGTGAGTAAAAATAACATTGCTATATACAGGGAGCACCAGTACCGAGTCGACGTTGTGTGAGTGTGTGAGTCTCAGAGTGTGCTCGCAAGTGTGTGTGTGTGTGTGTGTGTGTGTGTCAACGTGTATTCCCCGCTGTATGTGAAGCTCTAAGGTTCACCGGAGGGATGAAACATAATATTGAGGGGTTGGATGAGGCTCTAACTCACTGAAGGGAAACTTTGTTCATGTTATTATCTTGAGGGGCAGAACCTGAAAGCACAGATGGTATTTACTGCTCTAATCGGGCTGCTATCGCTCACCTGTCACAGAGGTAAATACAATCTAAGTTATAGTGGGATTAGAGGATAGAGGAGACACTACTGAGAGATGAGGGCTGTAAAACCCTGATTGTAGAGCCCAACGCTGATGTCATAGGAGATACACTGTATCGGGCTCTAGAGACGAAGAGGATACACCTTAAGCTCCTTAGCTGCACCCTGGGGATCTGAATGAATGGTAATGCCGCTAAACTATGTGCTAATGCTAACTATAGTAGGCTTATCACTGAGCCTTGGAGCATGTTTTCAGGGTGTATGTCTTACACTGATCCTGTGTGCTGTCAGTCACCCCTCCAGTCTTTTGTTTTAATCATGTGTCCTAATTGCCAGAACATGTTACTCTTTAGAAGGAGCCTTGCTTCATTTATTCTGTTTCCATAAAGTCAAGCAACAAATTACAGGGCAAATAATAGTTTCCCATATTAATACATACTGTAAATTGTTACAGTGCTTTCACAGTGATGTGATTATGGCTTTGAGGGGAACATTGCTTGGCTCAACCTCTTTGGAAGGTCACTGTTGAGCAGTGGGACTGCAAAACACTCAATAAAGTTATGGGGCAATAATATAAATGAATTAACCAAAATGACTGAAATGAATGGTGGCATAAATAACTGCTGCAGTTTGGTCAGTTTCCAAGGTCAGTGAGTAATGGTAGACTGAGCTCAGGACCTGGAAGATGAGCGAGAGAGAGAGAGCGAGAGAGAGCGAGAGAGAGGCTGGAGGGAGATATAAAACAGTAAGGAAGAGAACACAAAAAAAGCAAATGGAAAGAAAGAGAAGTGTGACAGAGTGTGGGAAAGACAGATGCTAAAAAATGGATGAGTCACTTTAGTCAATGGATGAGTCAAATGGATGAGTCACTTTAGGACTGAATCTGATCCAGTCTTAAAGTGTTGGTCATTTCAAACAACCTTGATCCCCAACGTGACACCACCACATGGCATTTTGTATGTTGAACGTACCTCTATACAGTACATTGGATTGGTGAACACACATCTGGGTTTTAGCAGAGAGGAAGAGGCGAGTTGAGAGGTTTTAGTCTACCAAAGATTGCCTATTATATTGTCAAGATAGTCAAGTGACAGCTACTTACAATGGAAATGCATGTCCAGGTGGGAGGAGGCGAGATCAGGTGGGACCATTCTAGCCAATGAGAGGGCAGATAGTATGCATTTGAACAGCAGAGCATAAAATTATATAGATGACTCATCTTTGTATCTGTGCCATGTGACAGCATGGGCAGCGCCATTAAGGCTATCTCCATTTTAAAGTAGTCAATTTTCTTCTTCATCGGCTGATTGCTCCCAACTCATAGAAATCCCCAACCAGTTGACTACTTTAAAATGGTGGAAGCACTCAAGAGCAAGGTCTATGCTAAAACAGGTTATATCCACAATGAGTCGTCTATCTACAGTTGAAGTCGGTAGTTTACATACACGTAGGTTGGAGTCATTAAAACTAATTTTTCAACCACTCCATACATTTCTTGTAAACAAACTATAGTTTTGGCAAATCGATTAGGACATCTACTTTGTGCATGATACAAGTAATTTTTCCAACAATTGTTTACAGACAGATTAATTCCAGTGTGTCAGAAGTTTTCATACAGTAAGTTGACTGTGCCTTTAAACAGCTTGGAAAATTCCAGAAAAGTATGGAATGGCTTTAGAAGCTTATGATAGGCTAATTGACATCATTTGAGTCAATTGGCGGTGTACCTGTGGCTGTATTTCAAGGCCTACCTTCAAACTCAGTGCCTCTTTCATTGACATCGTGGGAAAATCCAAAGAAATCAGCCAAGACCTCAGAAAATAAATTGTAGACTTCCTCAAGTCTGGTTCATCCTTGGGAGCAATTTCCAAACGCCTGAAGGTACCACGTTCATCTGTACAAACAATAGTATGCAAGTATAAACACCATGGGACCACGCGGCCATCTTACCATTCAGGAAGGAGACGCGTTCTGTCTCCTAGAGATGAACGTACTTGGTGCGAAAAGTGCAAATCAATCCCAGTACAACAGCAAAGGACCTTGTGAAGATTCTGGAGGAAACATGTACATAAGTGTCTATATCCACAGTAAAACAAGTCCTATATCGACATAACCTGAAAGGCCGCTCAGCAAGGAAGATGCCACTGTTCCAATACCGCCATCAAAAAGCAAGACTACAGTTTGTAACTGCACATGGGGACAAAGATCATACTTTTTTGAGAAATGTATTCTGGTCAGATGAAACAAAAATAGAACTGTTTGGCCATTATGACCATCCTTATGTTTGGAGGCAACTTGCAAGCCGAAGAACACCATCCCAACCATGAAGCACTGGGGTGGCAGCATCATGTTGTGGGGGACGACCTTTGCTACGGGAGGGACTGGTGCACTTCACAAAAAAGATGGCATCATGAAAAAGGAAAATTATGAAATAAAACATTTTCTCTACTATTATTCTGACATTTCACATTCTTAAAATGAAGTGGTGATCCTAACTGACCTAAGACAGGGACATTTTACTAGGATTAAATGTATTTGGCTAAGGTGTATGTAAACTTCTGACTTCAAATGTATCGCTATGACAACAGGCACAAGGCCGATAGAATGTCGCTCGCCTCTTCCTCTGTGACTCTGTCCATGAAAATAAGCCCACGAAGTGAGGCATTTTTGGATGGATGGAGGTCAATGAGTGTTTAATTTGGTCAACAAAACATTGAATTCCTAATTTGTATGTGAGGCCATTTTATGGACTAGAAGTTTCGCCATGGTTAGGTTGTTACGAATACACTGAAATAAGTGGAAAACACGTGGTATTTTGGCCCAAAATATTTTTATTGGAGTTGTGCCTGGATTCACATATATTGATAAAGGACTCATCATGGATATAAGCCATTTTAGCATGGACATTGAGGGCTTCCACCACTTTAAAGTAGTCAACTGGGTGGGGATTCCTATAATTTGGGACCAATCAGACGATGAAGAAGAAAATGGAAATCTTTAAAAGGGAGATAGCCTCAATGGCGCTGCTGTCACAGACACTTCAATGGCACAGATACAAAGATGAGTGACATGTATCTTCGATGACATGTATTTTCATCGTTAGAGCAGTCACTTGATTATCTTGTCGATATAATAGACAATCTTCGGTTTAGATTCCTTTTGTGTAAAGCAGATGGAGTTAATTGGGCCCAGTGTGAGTGAGAGGAAGAGATGGTAGCTGCTAGCTGTGAGGATGCCTGCTATGAACAGTAAATAGGTGTTAATAAGCACTGGTGGCCGTCATCAAATTCAATTGTGGTTATGTTAGTGAAAACACTGCTCAGTAAAGAAGCAACTGCTTTCCATTTGAGTGGATTTTAATCAAAACTATAGGCAAGATTAGAAAAATAGACAATGCATCATATCCATACTTGCTAGCTGCTACTTCAATAATGAATTAGGCTACAAACAGCGAACCGTTGCGTAGCAACAACTCAATGGAGATCATATGGAGGTCTTCCCACCATTTCAGTTCAAGACAATGAGACGGATACAGTTTAAGACAGTTATGATTTGACTTTTGGTTCTATTTAACATCAATTCAATCTCACCCCGAAAGTAGATGATTACAATATCATGGCATGGTTTTATGAACAAAAATGTGATAATCAGTGTAATCAGTTTAAATCAGATGCAGCTGTAGACATTGACCCATACAGCAATGTTTGTGGTGTGTAGATTAGATTTTAGTGTAACCCAGGGCAAGTAACAGAATAATAGTAATTTATCTGTTAATGTGATGAGACTACAACTAGCCAATTGGAAGCCAGCCCTTGGACTTGGTCATGCCAATCCTGACATGTGTGCCATGCAAACTATGGAGAGAAGCTACAGCCGTCATTTTTCTATTTTTTAAGGCACCACTGGATAGACACTGGATGAATGAAAGCGTATACAACTTGAAACACCAAGTCAAAATCTATACGTGTGTAAAATACCGAAGATTACCATCTCCTTAATTCACCCGTTGCTGCTGTTGCATATTGAGTCACATAAATCTGTGAGGATTTGGTGAGTTCAAAACTCCCGCTGAAGCCTTCATGCTACCTCCAAACGATTGCCAAGCTAGCTAACGGTCAATGACATTACATAGAAAGTTGGCACCAAACTGTAGCTCCTAGCAAACCTTTTGCAAAATGTATGTTTTTTTTATTACTTTCCAAACATACTTCATGTTTAGGGGAAGTTATTACATTGTAATGAGGCAAACATTTATTTGTTTTTTGTGCACTTTGTTATTTGCTATCCCTAAACTATTTTATATCAGTGAACCACTTTTCATGCCAATGCTTAGTCATTACTGTGCTCAAGAGTGATGGTTAAGCTAGGTGTTTGAGACAAATGCACTACACTTGAGTGTATGCTCACTAGGTGCTTAATATCCTTACTTAGTGCTGCAGTAGACATCATTCAACATATTGGTACTAAAGTCAACAAAGCTACAATAAAAAAAAACAGCACAGGTAGAAAAAAAACAGCACTTACCCTCCATTCAAATCTCCAAGCTTTATTGGCATGCAGTGGAGGTGCGGCAGGCAAGGCAGGTCTACTCCAGTGAGTGACTGCCAGCGCGGTGCGTTGCTCTCATTGGCCTTGGCAAGTCGGGGCACGCCGCCTCCAGGTTCATCAACCTCCCCCCTATCTCCCATTAGGAGTCTTTCGCCTCGTTAAGGCCCTGTGTACGGGAGATAATTAAAGACAGACACACTGTCTGCATCTGAAATGGCACCCTATTCCCTATATAGTGCCCTACTTTTGACCATATATAGGAAATAGGGTGCCATTTATAGGGTGCCATTTCGGGGACACACACTCTGATGCAGCTAACGCAGCCATCTCAGTCGCTCCATTGATCTACCTGTCCTGAGTAGATCCACAGAAAAATCCCTTCAGCGTCAATACCCTATTGTATGCCTAATGCTGTAATGGTTTGATGTTTATTAGAGAACTATTGGCATATTTAATAGGCGCTGTTATGCCAAAGGACTTGTTTGAATTGGTTTCGGTTCTGTCACGCTGGGTAATGATTTTTTGTGGGTCTGTGTGTGCTTTGTGTGTATTTTTGTGTGTACAGTACATACTCTCTCTCTCTCTGTGTGTGTGTTCTGTGGCTGTGTGCTTTATTTGTTTGCATGTGTGTGTTCACTGAGAGTATTTGATTGAATTCCAGTGGGGGCTCCAGCCCTGGGCTTTGCCTCTGGAGTTGTTGCCAATGCTGACCGACATTTTGAGATAGAACTAAAGCCAACTTCCACACTTTCCACTAGATTTTACCTTGACCCCAGGAAATCATGTCCACGGCGGATCACGACGATTGATCAACAGACGAACAGCCACTCCAGCAATCAATGTTCTCTGTCCGGGCCTCACAACGTCAGACTGCCTGGAGGTTAGTACCAGGGAGTCAATACCAGCACTTCCTAAACAAAGTTTGTTTATCGGAGGACTTTGCTACCTAATCACTGCCTCTTTATGAGGTGTGGCAGAGTCGTTAAGGAGAATTAACAGAGGAAGAGGGGGAGGGAGAGAGAAAGAGAGGAGTGAGGGAAGGAGTAAACAGTGCCTTCTGTTCGTGTGAATATGAGGGTCTTGCGAGGTGACATTTGTGCTGATGGCATTAGCCACAGATGGCAGTGAACATTAGTGGGTGGCAGGATGGCTTGAGAAAGGTTGCTTTGCTCCGTGCTCCTGTTTTTTTGGTGGCGGCGGTGATGCACGCCCTTGTTTCAGCTCTGATGAGGTGAGCAGAAGGGCAGATGGGATGCAGGGTGCTGAGGTTAGCTGGAGTGGCGCTCGATAAGAGACGGCGTGACACAGTACAGGTAGTAAGGTATGAGAAGTAGGGAAAAAGGGAGATAAAAAGCGCTGAGGCAAACACATTTGGAAGTCTCTGTGGTGCTGCGAGTGACAGGTGTATTACCAAAGGTTTTAATGGAGAAGTGCAGCCTTATGGTTGCGGTTAAGCTCTAGGGAAGGGAAGCGAGAGGCTATACGGCTGCATCGCAAGTCAGCATGAGTCTATCTATAGAACTGGGTGTGTTGAGATTTGTACTACTTTCTTCTCCCGTTTCATCTTTAGCTCTTTTGAATAGCATAAAAGTACACCATCCTCATTCAAAGATTGTATGTTTGAAGACGTGTACGTGTGTGTTTTTGTGAGTGCCTTCACATGCGTGTGTGTGTGTGTGTGTGTGTGTGTGTGTGTGTGTGTGTGTGTGTGTGTGTGTGTGTGTGTGTGTCTGTTTTGGGTCCTAGAGCTGGACTCTGATCTTATGCATCTTCACCTTCATAACAATGGGTGGTACTGAAATAGAAATTCTATGCAAAGACCAAAGTTAGTGAAGGGGAAAAAAAGCAGCACAATGATGAACGGGATATCCACATGTGGGAGCCAAAAAAAGAGAAGGCAGTTTATTAATGATGTCCCCGGCCGTCGGCCTGAGTAATACCCCTCTCTTAAGAACGGTTGACTTAATCTTTGACTTTCATTAACTGTGTGAAGGCTAATGAATTTCTCCGTCGTTCGTTGACATTGTGCTACTGTCTTAAGTTGAAGAGACATCATTAAGTTCACACACACACACACACACAGACACACAGACACACACACACACACACACACACACACACACACACACACACACACACACACACACACACACACACACACACACACACACACACACACACACACACACACACACACACACACACGCACAGCTCCAAAGGGGACCATATAATAGATGGTGGTGGGCTGCTTGGCTCGGTGGAGGCAGGGCTTCATTGCTCCATGTTGGGTGGAGGGTATTGTAGAGGGAGCATGGGTGACAGAATAAAGGTGTGTGGAGGAGCACAGGAGACCTTGGGCTGTGGAAACTAATTACCCTCAGTGGTAATTATGAGAGCGCTGCTTCACCGTGCAGTACGCTGCGACCTTGGAGAGGTGATTTAGCGGTCCTGCCTGGGAACACTGGGGGCTACATGACGTGGTGTGGGAGTAGGGGGTTAGGAGGAGGAAGATGAGGAGGGGAGTAAGGGGGTTAGGAAGATGAGAAAGATGAGGAGGGGAGTAAGGGGGGTTAGGAGAAGGAGGAAGATGAGGAGGAGGGGATTAGAGGTTTAGGAGGAGGAGGAAGATGAGTAGGAGGGGAGTAGGGGAGTTAGGAGGAGGAAGATGAGGAGGAGGAGGGGAGTAAGGGGGTTAGGAGGAGGAGGAAGATGAGGAGGAGGAAGAGTAAGGGAGGTAAGGAGGAGGAGAAAGATGAGGAGGAGGAGGGGAGTAAGGGGGTTAGGAGGAGGAGGAGGAGGAAGATGATGATGAGGGGATTAGGGTTTTAGGAGGAGGAAGATGAGGAGGGGAGTGGGGGAGTTAGGAGGAGGAGGAAGATGAGGAGGAGGGGAGTTAGGGGGGTTAGGAGGGGGAGTAAGGGGGTTAAGAGGAGGAGGAAGATGAGGAGGAGGAAGCAAGTGGGGGGGGTTAGGGGGGAGAGGATGAGGAAGGGGAGCAGCAGAGACAGGAAGAGGAGAAGGAAGAAAATGAGGAAGATGAGGAAGATAAGGAAGATGAGGAGAAGGGAGAGAGGGTGGAAGAGGTGATCTGGAGAAAGAGGAGGAAACTGTAAACTCCTGACGTCCATACCGTTTTGTTAGTCAGCTTGATCATACTGTAGGTCTCCCAACTTTAGTAATGTTATGTGTAAATCATGAGATGTATTTCTATGGTATAATGCGGATAGGAATGAACCTGCAGGAGAAGTGACTGGATGGTATAAATGACAGAATTTACCTTTCATGGCAGGAGGGAGGAGTGTGTGCAAACACTTTACAGCATCCAGACACCCAGAAACCTTCCAAATCCGGCAAACATTGTGTTGCTCAGCTAGGTCATAGGCCTTCCACTCTGCTTAGTGATGTTGTTGGTAAATAGTGAGATTTTCTTTGGTAATTACGCTGATAGGAAAAGGGCTAAAACTGCACAGTGTTACACAACACTGTAGTCATGACCTCCCAACGTGATAATAGACAGATGCATGAGTTTGACCTTCTGCCCTCTGACTCTCTCTCTTTGCTCCCACATACACACACACACATTCATGCTACTTTGGAAAACAGTGCTGTTCACTCAAAATCGCTAAAGGTTGTTGATATATATATTTTTCTACAGACAGATTAGTCTTATCTTTTCATATTATTCTTCTCTTTTGCTTTCCAAATGCCTTTTTCTAGCGATTGTGTATAGAAATGAGCGAAAGGCAAACTGTCAACAGCAACCAACCATAGAAATATAATCCATACATGGCAGTTCCTATTCAAATCAGGACTGGCAGCCATTGCTAGTGTACCCATGAGCGTAACAGTCACATTTCCAGGGTAAGAGGTTCCAAAACCCTTTCATGGATTATATGTCTATGGCCACAATGCAACAAATTGTTCTATATTTGGCGTGAGAGCCGCCCAAATTTAGTCTATCCCGACCGCAAGTGCTGGTGATAGAACTTAATCCACAGCTATTTTCTTTTAGAAGCTATTGATCCTCTGTGGTTAAATTATGCTCTCTGTTCACGAGTAATATCTTTTTTGCTAAATCTTTATTGCTGAAGCACCTCCAGCACTCCTAGATTCCATATAAAATTACACCATGTCAGGTTGGAAAGGACTGGCGCATCGTCAATTTGACATAACATTAGCGCATAACAGGCCTCAGAGCCAGAACAACCTTGTCGACTGCTGTTGAATAATTTATGACGAGTCAGTCACATCCGACCTTATAAAAACAAAAGACTGATTTATTTATTTACTAGCAAGCAACAACCTACCTATGTTTTTCTCTCCCTTGAGTGTAGAAAAGTAGGTGATCTTTGAATTTGTAGTCTCACTCAACCCTCCCACTTTCTCCCACTGGATTTCGTTGGTAGGACAAGGCTATGTTTGTGCACATGGAAGTCAGTGATGTATGTTGTATGTATGTTAATGAGGCAATACAAATGTGGGTGCCCTTTAAATGACTTCAGTTTAAAAGGCTTCATAAAGCCTTCATAATGCCTTCATAAGCACTACATGAATCTGTTACAAAGCATCTAGAACCGAATGGCATGCTTTATAAAGGGTTCATAAATGTGACATAACTCTGACATAATCACCAATGTCAAATGTGACACCACCCACTATGTCAATGATAGGAATGTGTGCTTTATAAAGGGTTACATGTTATGCTGAAGGACGGCATACACTCTAAAGTGATGTCAGTTAGTCACATTACACCTAATCTTGTTCCAATACACTTCTGCCCAAATGCGCGGAAGGTCTGGTGGACCAACGCATGATGTGGTGTGTATGCCGAGGTACTTAAAGCTTTTCACCTTCTCCACTTCTCCAGTGTGGCCCTGTCGATGCAGATGGGGGGCGTTTTCCCTCTGTGAGTCCACGATCATCTCCTTCATTTTGTTGACGTTGAGGGAGAGGTTATTTTTCTAGCACCACTCCGCCAGGGCCCTCACCTCCTCCCTGTAGGCTATCTCATCATTGTTGGTATTCGGGCCTACTACTGTTGTCTGGGCCTGCAGCCTTGTGAGGGTTAACATGCTAAAATGTCTTATTCACGTCGGCCACGGAGAATGAGAGCCCACAGTCCTTGGGAGCGGTCTGATTCAGTGGCTCTGTGTTATACTCAAAGTGGGCAAAGAAGTTGATTAGCTTGTCTGGGAGCAAGACATCGGTGATGCTTTCCCTTTGTAATCCAGGATTGTCTGCAGTCCCTGCCAAATACGTCTCATGTCTGAGCCGTTGAATTGCGACTCCACTTTGTCTATGTACTGACATGTCTCCTGTTTGATTGCTGTACGGAGGGAATAACTGCAGTGTTTGCATTCAATCAAATTCTCAGTCACCTTGCCATGGTTAAATGCAATTGGTTCGCTCTTTCAGTTGTGCCATCTATCCACGGTTTTTGGTTCGGGTAGGTTTTAATAGTCACAGTGGGAAGAAAATCCCCTATACACTTCCTGAGAACCCAGTCACAGTGTCAGTGTATACCTCAATGTTATTCTCAGAGGTTACCCGGAACAAATCCCAGTCCGCGGGATCAAAACAATCTTGAAGCATTGATTCCGATTGGTTAGACCAGCGTTAAATAGACCTTAGCACGGGTACTTCCTGTTTGGGGAGGAGCAGAAGTTTTTGAGTTGAGAGTTTTTGAATGGCGAGTACTACAAGCAATGTGTTGAAAGAATTTCGGTAGCGTTTGCTTTGTTAAAGTTCCCAGCTACAATAAATGCGGCCTTATGATATGTGGTTTCCAGTTTGAACAAAGTCCAGTGTAGTTTCCTGAGGGCCGTCGGGGTATAGGCTTGGGGGGGAATATACACAGCTGTGACTATATCCAAACATAATTCTCTTGGGTGATTGTGCGGTTTTCTAGGACAGATGCACAAAAGGTCTTGAATTCTTCTTCTGGAGAGTTCTTTATTCCTGTTTGCACGATGTACTGAGAACCCAGTTGGCTGTATGGACAGGGTCAGTATATGCGGAGAGAGCCATGAATCGGTGAAACAAAATATGTTACAATCCCTGGTGTCTCTCTGGAAGGACATCCTCGCCCTGAGCTCGTCTACGTTATTGTCGAGGAACTGAACATCAGCAAGTAATATACTCGGTAGCTGTGGAAATTTCAAAATGTTCAGCAATGCAATTACATTGAACATTACATTGGGCTGTGAATAGTGTGGCTTGTCCCTGGGCTGGCGGACAAATGGTTCTTGCCTCATTTCCTGCTGGAGGTACTGCATGTTGGTTCCAACCTTAAATGTAACAACAAAGAAAGTTAGCAGGTGTGTTAGGAAATGATTTTCTCACACCATCTGGATAAGGGCATTTCTGTGCTGCGCCAGAAACTATAAATGGGAAACTATTCAATTCGTATTATTATTTCCGTCTTGCATTTAAAATGAGACATGTATCTAGGGCGATTTGTATTTATCTGAGCCCGCTAGCTAGCAACATTTTAATTGGCGTTTGAATCATATCACATGCTCTTACGTCACTACAGAAAACCTGTTAACAAAACCACATTGCAGGACATGCTCACTGAATTAAAGGGCAACTACACTAAAAAGTTGATTTGATTTTTCCCAGACTTGGAAAGTCACTCCCTGGTGTGGTTTAAGCATTGTTGTGAACACAGAAAATCCACTTTAGTTATTTTTCTGTTTAAAAGGCGGGAAACCCAGAAACATTTGGGAAAAACCAGGGAAAAACAAAACCAAGAAAAAGGAATTTGGGAAAAATAAAAAGTAGGCAAAACATAAAAACGGATTTTAAAAGTCTCTACAATTTATTTTTTGGTGTGCATGACTGAAATTTAAAGTGTGTGTCATCCTGCAGCACAGCATTTTGGCCAGCCTTTATGAAGCCCAGTTTTATGTCATATTTGACGTGGGATTGTCACAATTTACATTGGTGGTTAAGTAACACAATTATGCCACATTTATTAACCTTTTATAAAGCATGACATACGATTAATGATGATTTTTAACACGTATGTAGTGTTTATGAAGGCTTTATGAAGTCAAAATGACTAAGACTAGTCTAAACGTTTACTGATTAATATATTTATTTAAAAAAACTTTAAATAGGCCTTCGTTCATTTGATTATTTATTTTAATTGTTATTAACGTTATTGTCATGGAGATAAACTTTACCTAGAAGCAGGAGTGTTTACTAATGATTAAAAGCAAATGTCTTGGTAACTTTAGTCTGTCTATTAAACTTTCTACATCTCCTCCTCTTTCCAACTGGCCTCTGATGCTTCAGCAGCTGATCTGCTAGGTGCGTGGGGGTGTAGAGCGCTATTGGCTATTGCACTTCAGCAAAAAAAAACGTTTGATGTGTTCACTTCCTTTTGTACAATGCACATTTTCATTGCTTGAATTAAATAAATAAATCGGTCTTTAAAAAAAAAGGTTGGATGTGTCTGACTATTCATAAATCATTCAACAGCAGTCGACTAGGTTGTTCTGCCTCTGAGGCCTATAAGGCACTAACGTTGTGTAAAATAGACAATGCAGATGGTATCATTTGAATCTTTACTTCATTTACAGACTAATCAACGCTGATCAGGCCCGGTCCTGGCCGATTTGTCACCCTAGGCGAGACAACAACAAAAAATGTACCCCCTCCTATCCCTGCTAAGTAGAATAGTAGAATAGGCAGTGTAGGCCCAGAATGCACTTTTATAAATGCCCATGTGGTAGCCTACCATTTGTTAAACAGGCAATTTACCATTGACCCCTGACATTTGGTTACATAACTTTCTGTTAATGCAGCCATTAATTACAGCAATTTACCATTCTCAGTCTCGGAGTGGATACGTTGCTTGTAGAGTTCACAACCTGTTTTGGTTTACTTCAAAACAAACAAGTTTTGGTTTACTTCATAACATCATTTACACACTCCACGTGAGCATTGAGCAGTTGTCTGGTTCCTTTGTTCTGTTAATGTTGACGGAGCACATATAGAAGTAAGTCCGTTTTTTTCCACTTTCTACCTCCATTCAAATTATAATAGTTCCTCACTGTTATTTGAAAAACAAACTCCCTCTTGATAATCAGCGTCGCTGGTAAGTAGGCTCTGGATATGTCAGTGTCATTGGCATATTGGCATATCTATTTCATCTACATACCATAGCACACTGTCGATGTCCCCTTCATGCTGGCGAGTGGCACGTTATTAAGAGGGAGGGGCTCACCACATTCACTGCTAGACCTGTCTGTCTCCGACAGACGTTGTACGATTGGTCAGCGGGGAGCTAAAACCTTTCTGCATGTATTACTCTTATCAGTCTTATCACTCCCTGTAAGTGAGCCATTTATATTTGTCGTTTCACTGAAAGTACAGTATTTGTAGTGGTGTAAAGTACTTAAGTAAAAATACTTGAAAGTACTACTGAAGTAGTTTTTTCGGAGTATCTATACTTTATTTTACTTTACTATATATACTTTTACTTTTATTTCATAATGTACTTTTTAGTCAATACATTTCCCCTCTCACCCAAAAGTGCTCGTTACATTTTGACAGGAAAATGGTTCAACTCACACACTTATCAAGAGAACATCCCTGGTCATCCCTACTGCCTCTGATATGGTGGACTGTAAATTATGTCTGAGTGTTGGAGTGTGCCCCTGGCTATCCGTAAATTAAAAAAACTATAAAATTGTGCCGTCTGGTTTGCTTCATATAAGGCTATCCATCCAAAAAATGTACATATAATACAGTGGGGCAAAAAAGTATTTAGTCAGCCACCAATTGTGCAAGTTCTCCCACTTAAAAAGATGAGAGAGGCCTGTAAATGTTAATCTTAGGAACACTTCAACTATGACAGACAAAATGAGAAAAAAAAAAAATCCAGAAAATCACATTGTAGGATTTTAAATGAATTTTTTAGCAAATTATGGTGGAAAATATGTATTTGGTCACCTACAAACAAGCAAGATTTCCTGTAACCTGTAACTTCTTCTTTATGAGGCTCCTCTGTCCTCCACTCGTTACCTGTATTAATGGCAACCGTTTGAACTTGTTATCAGTATAAAAGACACCTGTCCACAACCTCAAACAGTCACACTCCAAACTCCACTATGGCCAAGACCAAAGAGCTGTTAAAGGACACCAGAAACAAAATTGTAGACCTGCACCAGGCTGGGAAGACTGAATCTGCAATAGGTAAGCAGCTTGGTTTGAAGAAATCAACTGTGGGAGCAATTATTAGGAAATGGAAGACATACAAGACCAATGATAATCTCCCTCGATCTGGGTCTCCACACAAGAACTCACCACGTGGGGTCAAAATAATCACAAAAACGGTGAGCAAAAATCCCAGAACCACACGGGGGGACCTAGTGAATGACCTGCAGAGAGCTGGGACCAAAGTAACAAAGCCTACCATCAGTAACACACTACGCCACCAGGGACTCAAATCCTGCAGTGCCAGACGTGTCCCCCTGCTTAAGCCAGTACATGTCCAGGCCCATCTGAAGTTTGCTAGAGAGCATTTGGATGATCCAGAAGAAGATTGGGAGAATGTCATATGGTCAGATGAAACCAAAATATAACTTTTTGGTAAAAACTCAACTCGTCGTGTTTGGAGGACAAAGAATGCTGAGTTGCATCCAAAGAACACCATACCTACTGTGAAGCATGGGGGTGGAAACATCATGCTTTGGGGCTGTTTTTCTGCAAAGGGACCAGGAAGACTGATCCGTGTAAAGGAAAGAATGAATGGGGCCATGTATCGTGAGATTTTGAGTGAAAACCTCCTTCCATCAGCAAGGGCATTGAAGATGAAACGTGGCTGGGTCTTTCAGCATGACAATGATCCCAAAAACACCGCCAGGGCAACGAAGGAGTGGCTTCGTAAGAAGCATTTCAAGGTCCTGGAGTGGCCTAGCCAGTCTCCAGATCTCAACCCCATAGAAAATCTTTGGAGGGAGTTGAAAGTCCGTGTTGCCCAGCAACAGCCCCAAAACATCACTGCTCTTGAGGAGATCTGCATGGAGGAATGGGCCAAAATACCAGCAACATTGTGTGAAAACCTTGTGAAGACTTACAGAAAACGTTTGACCTCTGTCATTGCCAACAAAGGGTATATAACAAAGTATTGAGATAAACTTTTGTTATTGACCAAATACTTATTTTCCACCATAAATTACAAATAAATTCATAAAAATCCTACAATGTGATTTTCTGGATTTCTTTCCCTCATTTTGTCAGTCATAGTTGAAGTGTACCTATGATGAAAATTACAGGCCTCTCTCATCTTTTTAAGTGGGAGAACTTGCACAATTGGTGGCTGACTAAATATTTTTTTGCCCCACTGTATAAGGAATTTTAAATTATTTTTTAAACTTTTGACATGTACATTTTTTTTCAATTCCTTTTACTTTTGATACTTTAAGTATATTTAAAACCAAATATAGGTTTCACTTTTACTCAAGTAGGCATTTACTGGGTGACTTTCATTTTCCATCAAAGTATCTTTACTTTTACTCAAGTATGACAATTGAGTACTTTTTACACCACTGTGTATTTGTCAAGATCACACTGGCAACCGTTCTGTTTTTATCTTGCTGTTAACCCACCTTCCCTTCTTGTACTCTTACCCAGATTCCTCTCTGCTCCTTTCACTCTTTGCTCCTGTTACAATACCTTCAATTGCAAACCTGATCTTCAATTGCAAATCATCTAGGGGTAATTTCATCCTACTACAGAGAGATGTATGGTGATGTTCTATAGACAGGTGTGGTGCCTAGACAGAGGCATATACTGTACATGGTATTCACATACATCACTGACCCTTTGACCTCCGTAGCAGAGTGTGCAGCTGCTGAGAAGACTGCACAGATTCCTCTTACTCACGACACTTGGTTCCCCGTGAACTGTGTTTGACTCCACAGTCTTATGATTTGGCTTTCTGGCAGTGAATGCTGATGTCACACATCGGTACGCTAAGCATTTTCTGTAGGCTAATCCGTGAGATGTTAATTCCAACCCTGGCTCCCTCGTGTCCCTCACAGTTTGATTTATTGATCTTGATGAAATGTTGCTGTCGAGTAAATGACTGGGAAACGTTCTAAAGTGAGAAGGTAAAACGGTAGAGTTTGATAACGATATCTCAAACTGGAGTATATTAGATACGATACCAACATAGAGGAGAGAAGCTGATCAAATACATGCATTCGTTGACTTGAAACTTGAAGGTTTCTATGAAAGGGAGTATAGGGTGACGAGCCACCATGCCGACTGTGGCGAAATCAGTGTGTGGGTATATTGTTCACACTGCATCACTTCAGTATTGCTTCCTGATCAGTCTTTCTATCACCCGCAGACAGAGAGCATTTAGAGGTCACATACACCCCCCCCACACACACACACACACACGGTTCACCAGGGTCAAGGCTGCACACACACACAACCTCCCTCCCTAGTGAGACTCCAGCTATACCAATAATGCTTTCGGTTCGCAGCAACTGCAAACCCTTCCATGGAGACCAAAGCCAATTTATTTCCGTGTGCTAGTGGTGACAGAAGCGGAAGCTTTTACAGGGGTCACCCAGACCAAGCTGTCCACTGGGGAAAGCCACTGAGCCAATACACTGCCTTTATATACTGACTAACACACAGGTACAGTATAGTTTTATATAGAGACGAGCCACAGAGAAACACAGGCACCTGTACATTTTAATACACACAGGTACTTTTGGAGGACATCAGGGATGTACACAACAGTACGGCTGTGCGCACATGTCATCGACGTGCATAAACAGCTGCTCTAGCCTGGTCACATCCTCTACATATAGTCTGTCTGCCTAAGATGTATAGCAGAGGAAATATACATCCATTAAAGAGATGTGTTTTTATAAACATTATAGAACGGCGGACAGCAATGCAAACACACATGCCGAATGAACCACACTGTGTCTGAACGAGGCATTTACAGTGATGTATCCTATGCCACTTTGCATGCAAAGCGTGTGTCGCGCAGGGCAACGTCATGACACGTGTCACACGCCAAGAGACAGATTGACTCTGTATCTCTGTTCACTTGAGTATACAAAACATCTGTCT
Source organism: Oncorhynchus nerka (assembly GCF_034236695.1). Taxonomy (NCBI): domain Eukaryota; kingdom Metazoa; phylum Chordata; class Actinopteri; order Salmoniformes; family Salmonidae; genus Oncorhynchus; species Oncorhynchus nerka. The sequence goes on along the minus strand of NC_088396.1, from coordinate 16,515,778 downwards.
GCACACAAGCCGATCCTGATTTCGGAATTCATGTCTTTCCTACGTACATCTCAGTATTTGGTGTTCAGACTTAAGCTCTGTAGGTGTGTCTACCCTCCGCGCTCTGAACACGAAAAGCAAATATTAATTCAACGGGAAACCCTCCCACTTGCTGGCCAACAGATTTTCTGGTGATGTTTTCATTCAATGGTGAACATTTATGTTAAGCCATCCCTTTAATTACGGCGCGTCTAATTTTGTCCGCTGACTAGAATATATCAAGAGAACGGGTTCAGAATAATAGGGATCAATGAAAGAAAGCCTTCCAAATGTATGCATATTTTCAGCACCAATTAGTAGATTAAAAAAATACTCTGCTCTTGTAGATTCTTTAAGTTAAGGAAAGTAAATAATGAAAAAACATGTTTCGCCAGCTTTTATGTACAAAAGAAAGAAACATGTGGTTGGATTCGTTCAGCTCTTCAACCCATGGTAATGTTGGAAGATTAATCAACTCAAATCAATTCAAATTTATTTATATAGCCCTTTCTACATCAACTGATATCTCAAAGTACTGTACAGAAACCCAGCCTAAAACCCCAAACAGCAAGCAATACAGGTGTAGAAGCACGGTGGCTAGGAAAAACTCACTAGAAAGGCTAAAACCTAGGAAGAAACCTAGAGAGGAACCAAGCTATGTGGGGTGGCCAGTCCTCTTCTGGCTGTGCCGGGTGGAGATTATAACAGAACATGGCCAAGATGTTCAAATGTTCATAAATGACCAGCATGGTCCAATAATAATAAGGCAGAACAGTTGAAACTGGAGCAGCAGCACGGCCAGGTGGACTGGGGACAGCAAGGAGTCATCATGCCAGGTAGTCCTGAGGCATAGTCCTAGGGCTCAGGTCCTCCGAGAGAAAGAAATAAAGAGAGAAAGAGAGAATTAGAGAGAGCACACTTACATTCACACAGGACACCAAATAGGACAGTAGAAGTACTCCAGATATAACAAACTGACCCTAGCCCCCGACACAAACTACTGCAGCATAAATACTGGAGGCTGAGACAGGACGGGTCAGGAGACACTGTGGCCCCATCCGAAGACACCCCTCGGACAGGGCCAAACAGGAAGGATATAACCTCACCCACTTTGCCAAAGCACAGCCCCCACACCACTAGAGGGATATCTTCAACCACCAACTTACCATCCTGAGACAAGGCTGAGTATAGCCCACAAAGATCTCCGCCACGGCACAACCCAAGAGGGGGCGCCATTAGTGTACATACAATTACAACCGTGTACAATAGTAGGCAATACTATTGCCTGCACTACTCATGGAACTGTGAGTGACGATATGACCAAGTATTGTACCATGAGTCGGTTTCAGACTGTTAGGGCCTGATCAGTGCTCCGCTACATAACGATTTAATTAGCCTACATTTAAAAAAAAAAAAAAGTATATTACCAACTGTTACTAACGATCCTCAGCAACAATCACATGGCCGTGATGGCATTTACAGAGGAAGCAAATGAAGGTAAACGAAACAATGTCATGAAATGGAACGATAATGTAGGCTATGCCAACTGATTGGAACTAACAGTAAATTGACAGTTTTGACATTTGAGTCATTTAGTAGACACTCTTATCCAGAGTGGGCTTACAGTTAGTGCATTCCTCTTAAGGTAGCTTGGTGGGACAAGCACATATCACAGGCAAACAAAGTACATTTTTCCTCAATAACGTTGCTGCCAGCAGAGTCAGATATGGGAGGGGTTAAAAGGCTGTCCTAGTTAAATTCTGCATAATGGTTCAGCATTTCATGAACTATGCCGCGGGAAAGTTGATATGTTGAGTTTAATGCCATAAACGAGTCATTTATATTTACAATTCCCTTATCCAAACGGATCACTCATTTAGCTAGATCTTATCAAGTTGTAAATGACAGGGCATGGAGAATGGTGTTATTTCTATCCCCCTAAAAATAAAGTACATGCTTTTTCCACTCATTCAAGGTTTCCTTGCGCTTTAAGGTAGTGAAATTATGACACCTTCGTTCATTCAAGCTCCACCTCAAACAAATAGTTGGTAAATAACATGCTATTCTCATGCTTAAGTTCGAGGTCAGAATACGTACAGGGAGAAGGTGCACACAAAAGGGAATTACGTTCCATTTATGCGCGCTTAACTCAGGTTGGAGTCGGGGCTTTACTGCATGGGAACACTTTTCAGGCATATACATGGAAATACACGGGGATGCCCTTCCAAAGAGAAAGTTAAGCACTTTGATGTGAGCTGCGGCCAACAAGTTCCCGTGGGAACACGAGAGTGGGCAGTGGAGGGCTCTGCCATGGCTAATGTGTCTCTCTGCAGTGGAGCATGGTGAGGGGTAGAGGGGAGCTGTCCTCCGGTGACCGACTGCCCAGTGATAAATCTAAGTGGACATCACTGTTTGTTTACCAATCCCTGCAGCACAAGGGGAGAGAGAAGAATCAGATTCAATCAAGCATGTTTTGTACCAATCTGCTGTGTGTAGAGGGAGAGGGGGAAGAGGCAGCCATTGTTGCAATGAGAGTAAAACACACTTTGACTGATTCCAGGCAGGTTTTGGACCCAAAGCAAAGAATAATATCAATACCAACACCAAGAGGCAGCCACCTTGATATCTACGGATGTGACAGTAATATGTGACAGTTATATGACATGTCCACGATCATGTAAAAATATGACTAATATCTCACAGGTGCCCCCTTTATGACACTCAAACATCATGAAGTTATCGCCACTCTCCAAACATCGGTCACTCTCAGTCCTAGATGTTACATGTTCCAATCCCTTCTTCTTTCTCTGTCTTAAATCCCTCGCTTCCCAGACGTTGACGGTGCAGAACAGGAGGTCATCATGAGGTCATCATGAGGTATGACTCCTCATCCCACCATTTTCTCTTCCTTTCTTTCCCGACCCATGTTTAGAGGCAGTCAGCCCAGCCGGCCTGGAGCCTGTAGTTCTTACTAGGACGATTTATAGACCTCTCCTCCCTTTCACTCCCTTGCTCTCTCTGTGTTCCGGAACTTTCCAATGTATCATACTCTGCCCCTTGGAAAAAAGAGGTTTCTAGAAAGCCCCCCCCCCCACACACACACACACACACACTCATATACTCAGTACCAGGCCTCCACTACACCTGGACAGTCCTATCAACACCAGCCAGCCTGAGCTCCCATCAAAGGGGGCTCAGGCGAACCCTGAACCCAGACCAACACTTAAATAATTTCACTCACCCTGTAAAGCATGGACAGACACCATTGATCTTCTAGCCCTGGCCCTAGAACAGACTTTAACCCATTTCACGGATCTGTAAAGCACGGGCAGATTGACACTGAGGCATCCAGTATCTCACTATACATAGGGAGGACAAATAAGCATTGAGAAGATACCTTACCAGGCTAAGTGCGTTCCGATCCAGTCAATATCACTGTGTTTCTCAGGGGACCAGGGTCTATTCCAGGGAAAAACAGCCTGAAGTGGAGCACCGTCCCTGGGGAGGGCTTTAGACATGACGGGCCTCTTATCTGTGGTCCTGAGAAGTGTGAGTGTGTATGAAATGAAAATATGAAAGGAAGAATATTATCTAGTATGGACACATTATGTTGTCAAAAGGAACAATCAAAGAGCAACCGTGGATGTAGATATGGAAGTGAGTATGAATTATATGATAGACACAACATTTGTACCGGTGTAAATTGCAAGAGTGGCTACCATCTGTTGAAGGAGGTTGAGGAAAGACGGGGGAAAACAGCGATTGAAAAGGCAACAACAAGTGTAGAAGAAAATATCGAAAAAATGAAAAAAGAGATTGAAGAAAGGATAGAAGTGTAACTACAGAGAAACGGAGCAGAGCCTTTTGTGAGATATGACATGTCTGGAAAAGTCTGCCGCCACTGGTTTCTCTCAGAGGTGCAGTGAGCAACATGCTAGCGAACGAGATAAGCACTCGTTTATATTTATCAGGCAGGGCCAATCTAAGCCACTGAGAGGTGGCCGTCTGGAACTCAGAGGACAAAATACAATATTAAGATAGATAACATAGAACAACCCTCCAGACCTCCCATTTGTGGTTCCCGTGAGACACAGAGAAATCGTAATCACGCTGTGTGACCGAAAGCAACTTCACCCTCTACTTCATTGTGATCAAACTGCTATCACTAAACCACTAATAGTGAATGGAGTTCCTTGTCATTGAGAGCCATGTTAACTGGTGGCGGTCATTGTGTTAGTGTGTTTCAGGTTGGTATTTGCCTGGGTGGGCAGTGGGTAACAGTGTAGCTTCTGTCTGGCAGAGCCGTATAATCTGCTCTCTCAGCGTGTGGGACAGAGAGATTCATAATCCCCGTGGTTGTCTGTGTTATTACCCTTTCACTGCTTCATTCCTGAATCCTGGCTAATGAGTAAAGTGATTATCTACCAGACATTAGGGGACAAATCCAATTGAGTTCGTAAAAAAAGCAAGACAAGCACACGAGTACTGTGCGGTACAGTCAGCCCTAAAACTCCTGATCTCTAGACTAACTATCTTCAGCTAGATATCCAGGCCCCCAGAATGGGTCCAGGTGACTTCCGCGTGTGTTGTCATGCATGTGTGTGCACACATTGCTTATTCACCCATACACATTCATGCTGGGATTGATGTGGATATCATGGTGCCCATGGATAATAGAATGTTTGTAAGTGATTTGGACATGCTGCTCTGTTCATCCGTCATGTTTGTTTGGCAAAGAGTCAGAGCAGTATACAGGTCGTTAACCCCGTAAAGAGGCAAACCGTCTCAGTGCTTGTGAGGAGCATTACCCTTCAATTGCAGTTCATCTAGACTGTAGGACTCTGACTCCACAGCACAGAGAAAGGGTCAATATCATGGCTCATCGCCACAGTGATGTGACTTTAATTGGTGGTTAGTCATGTCCAATCTGTTTATTGGGAGTGTTGTGAACGTGAGGTCACTGTTGCTGGCAGAAGACGCATTCAAAATGTCAGAATTCCAAAAATGCAATGTATGGCTCTCAAAATGGACACCCAAGCTGAGTCATACTGTAATTATATTGCATACAATTGCTATCCTTAATTCAATTTATATTTCATTACTTGAAATCAGTGGTGTAAAAATACAACCCTGTAACTGTATTGTCTTAGGTGGCTGTCAGATGTAGACTAAAGAATACCATTCTTCTAAGTCCCAAGCAGAACTCATCACTGTACATTCTCCAAAGTGTAATGGAACCTACCCCAACCCACCTATACGAGCTAAAGCATTAAAGCTAGAGTCCTTAATTGAAATAATAACAAACTGGTCACCCCACCTCTGTTATGGTAAAAGTCTGAGGGATGGGCTTGGAGAAATGTAACAATTCCTAAAATCATATACAGAGCTATGGACTGACCATCCATGATTTCACAATTATAGTTTTAACCACGTTTTGAGGCTATACAGTGTGTGTTTACAGTTACATTATTTACAAACATTAGGTGAGAAAAACAAGCTTATATTTTGGGTTCTGATGGTGTACGACAGTTGAACTAAGCTCATGAGGCTTCTATAAGTGATCTTTTATTTTTAAAGCAATGGGTATATATATATATATAACACGTTTATAAGTCCAAATATTTATGTAGCAACTATGGATTCTAGCTTTAATCATATTTAATAAGGAGTAACTATCTATAATCGCTAACACGTGTTTAAGACATGGATGGGACTCTTGGATGGGAATTTCCAACACTTTCTCCAGAAGCTGTGGCAGGAGCAGCATCCCTCTCCTCACTGACAGCCACTCTGTTCTCTGGACAGCTCCGGGTGTTAAGACCAGCCTGTCAGCTTGGATTACTAGTCTTTTGACAGCTATTACTGTAGGAGCTGTGGGGGCAGGACTAGGTGTTGATTTCAATTTCAGTCGACCTGCTAGGATATACAGGTTACTGACAAAATAATAGAAACGCTTGAGTTAATGAAGGATGCAAAGTATATTGAAAGCAGGTGCCTCCACACAGGTGTGGTTCCTGAGTTAATGAAGCAATTCACATCCCAACATGCTGGGCAGGCCATTATTTTGACTACCATGGCTATGCCCCCATCCACAAGGCATGAGTGGTAACGGAATGGTTTGGTGAGCATGAAAACGATTTAAACCATTTGCCATGGCCATCTCAGCCAGAATGGTGTCGCATCCCTCCAATAGAGTTCCAGACACGTGTAGAATCCATGCCAAGGTACACTGAATCTGTTCTGGCTCGTGGTGGCCCAACGCCCTATTAAGACACCTTATGTTGGTGTTTCCTTTATTTTGGCAGTTACCTGTAAATCAGGGATAGAGCCTAAATCTGTGGGCAAAAGTACTGTATATAATTTTTATGCCAGACATCTAGTTCTATTGATAGAAGTATGTGCCTGCGAGTATACATCTAACACATTAATGCACACAGCTTGAGCCTGGATATTGCACACAGCTTGAGCCTGCATATAGTTTTATTCCAATGCACCAGAGTTTACAAGCTCTCTCTGGAAACTTTGCGAGTGGGAAAATTCTGTTGTTTAATTCAGTTTTTAGTCGGAAGAACAATAGATAAGTTTAACCTGACGTGTCCTGATGCAACATGTGTTCCACCATCTGCTGCAAAGCTATGGCTACAAGTACAGTATCTCAGAGGAACATAAGGGCCAGAAGTCAGGCAGTACAGCAAATACAAATTACTCTTAAAAAAACACACTGTAAGGAAGACTAAAGGAGAATAAGATACTGTATGTCTGAGGATAGGAATGTGGGTCTAGGTGGATTGCGTGGGAGCCAGGGAAAGATAAGACAGAAACGTCCGACCTGCTCTGTTTGCCTATAGCGTTTATCAGCGGTACTAATCGGCATGATTAAAACTCAACATTTGATACCGAGCACAGGAAATAGATCCACCGATCCACTTTTTTTTTTAGACAAATTGTGTGCATTAGGGTGCATAGGGGTGGAGAGGAGGGAGAGAGAACCTGTTATCTTGTTTTCGGAGTAGATTTTTAATTTCCTGATTGTTTGGTCTCTAGGGTGAAAGATTAGAATAAAATGAAGAACCGCACCGTGGTTTAGACTGAGACGATGAAGTACTGACTGTGTGATGATGAGATCCCTGATACACACACAGATGGGACGGATGGTTTAATCCACACACAGCAGAGAAAGGCTGATGGTTATCAACACCTTAATCATGGCTGCTGTGCCCCATTCACCAACATTTTCATAGCTTCCCAATGCAGCCAATCAATCAATCAATATCTTTATTGTCCCATTTAGGGAAATGTGTGGTGCAGTCAGGGTTAGCATACAGTAGCTATGGTAAAACTGGAGGCTTCACCTACATAGTAATGCTGAGCGATTAGTGTTTTTTGAAGTTGGTTTAGTTTAGATGATTAAAAAAATTATGACAGTTTTCGATTTCAATAGATCTTTTTTTTTTTTTTTTACCTTAAATGCACTATGCGTTATATGCTGTCACGGCACAGAAAAAAACAATGAATAAAAGTCCCATAATGGTAGTGACTGCCCATTACTGCTAACCATCATTTATTCTAATTACTTTGATTTAATAAAATATTTCAGGTGTGCATATTACATTTGTTTTATTTGAGGACTTTATTTCATTCAAAGTCATCCTTTCATCTCCTGTCTACGCTGTCTGACAAAATCACTAGTTTAGTAGTTCTTCAAAGTAAATAAGGCATACTTTTGTGACCGCTGAATACCAAATATCAATCCCTTAGAGATCATGTATTTTCAGGTAGAGATACAGTACCTCACAAAGGAACAGCTCTCTTCCTCTCTCGATCACGCATTCTACTCTCTCTTTTATGTAGCAGGTGTAAAAGACACACAGACCGGACAAGAATTCGCTCAATGGATTATGGTCATTGTACCATGTTTTCTGCGCTAAACTACAGTATGTAAAATATTGGCCTGTTGGAAGCACAGTTCGGGTTTAATCTGATTTATTTCTAGAGAAACTGTGCAATGCGCACATTGAGCTCACAGAAAACAATTGAATGAAATGGAATTCAAATAATTGAACCGATATCAGTAAATTAGTTGCTAAAAAAAGATTTTGGTTAATCGCTCAGCACTACTACCCCATGTGTCCAATATAGCACTAGCTACACTAAATAAATATATGTTTTCATTGTCCATGTCATAAACTAAACATTACAGTTTTGTGGGGCCTAAAATAGCATAAACTTTCTTAATCCATACAGGATAGAAATGTGTCTTCTGCTTATTTCCTAACTCCTCTGATAGTATGAGTCATTCCATATTTGTTCTTTGTCTGAATCCTTTATTGCCTTGGATGGTTTTGAGATACAGATAGTGTAGTCGACAGACAGATCGACAGACCGACAGACCGAGGGGATATATCCAGATCCTGCAGGTGGATTTGAGACAGAACGGAAAGAAAGAATCCCACAGAGAGACCCCGAGGCTCGCCGACATTCCTAAAAGGCAAAGGCCCGGATCTGGAGTTTTAGGAAGAGTCGGTTGGGAATGGGAACGCCTGCTTTCTTTGAATTATTCCACCCGGGAGGTTCTATTCTACCCAGCCTGATCCCTTGTTTGTCTATCTAGGAGTTTCCATGGGCTTTGTGACTCTCCTGGTATCACGGGATTCCCAGGGTATATCATGTGTAAAGATTTTCCCTCTTCTTTCCACTTGAAAGGGAAGGAATGTGGTATGATTTGAAATCAGACAGACAGTTAAAATAGTTTTCTCTGACACACTGCCTGTGACTGAAATGGCAGCCTATTCCCTATGTAGTGCATACATTTTTATCAGAGCCCTATGGACTCTAGTCAAAAGTAGTGCACTATAGGGAATAGGGTGCCATTTCAGACGCAGGCACTGTGTCTTTGCGTATTCATGACGTCGTTTCAGAGTTTTTTTTACACCGAGCGTTAAGGAAAAGCAAAACTTGATATGTTTGACCGTCTCGATCCAGCAAAATGTGAAATTGTGTTTTTTTTAAACTTTGGATGAAAGTAATTCTGCTTTGGAAGTTGATAAACTTGTAACCCCAACTTTGAGAAAATGGCTCTGGCATGTTTTGGTACACCTACTGAAAAGCTCTTATTTGTCTACCTATTCAGGATCTTTCACACACTCTTAAGCCTTAGCCCACCCATCTCTTCAAGGATTCACATGTGAGGCCATGTGCTAAACAGAGTGAGTAAGTTAGTTTAGTAAACAACCAAAGACTAAAAGTGGTTTAAGTAGAAACCTAAAATAAGGCTAAACTCCAGGTAAAAATACACTTGATCTAGTCCTTGGCCTATATCCTAATCTAACTCTGTTGCAGGTCATGTTGTTCTTCACATTACCATCTCTGGTAAACACACACTACAGCAAGTCAAATATCAGTTTATTTGTCACATGCACAGAATACAGAAGGTGTAAATGGTACAGTGAAATGGTTACTTGCATAGTGTCACGGATCCCTCCGGAACTTTCATTACGCACACCTGGGCCCCTATTCCCACTGATTTGTATCTGTATATATGTGCCCTGTGTTCACCATGATCTTGTTGATTATTGTTACTATGTCTGTTGGTTGTGTGAGTACCTGTGCTGTGTGTTGTATTTGTGTTTGTTTGGTCTTCGTCCCCGTGCCTTTACACGGCACGCTGTAATTTGGATACATTTTTTAAAACTATTACACATTCCTGCGCCTGTCTCCCGATCTTTCATACCAGCGTGACAGAATAATCTACCATTAAGAGTAACAAAAGTGTTCAGATAAATGTTTGTTTTTTTTGGGGGGGGGGGGGGGGGGGAGCAGTAAGCATGTTTCTCATGTCCAGTGAAAACGTTTCTAAACCATCCTGTCTTTGAGCCAGTCTTGTGTACAGTCTAAATAACTCAACTAGCCAGTTCTGTCTGTAAAGAGATGAGCAGGCTGTATGTTGATCCTGCTGCTCTGATTGGATAGAGTGAAGCTGTATTTCTCCGTCCACTCATTTCATCATTTCATAAAAGTTATAGTAAGCAATAACTGGTATAGTTTATATATTTTATATTAGTTTATTATTGCTGCAAAAAAAGTTCCTTGTAGTTACATTGATCCCACAGAATTCCAACTACTTAGTCATATGTCATATTATGACATAAACATATGACTCTGTGGAATCAATTCAACTACAAGGACCTTTTGGCAGCAAAATTAAAATAACATAAGAAATATCAGCATTTCCAGTTATTTCCCACTATAGCTTTTATGACTTCTACTGCTCCTGGGAACTTAAACTTTTAAAAACTACTCCAGAAAACATTTCCAAAACAATTTAATGAGAGTTATTTTCACTTGTGTATCGGCCTAATGTAACCATTACCTAGTCAATACATTTGCCTATTTATCACCAGTAGTGACAGGCCTACAAATAAAGTGGTGATGTAAAATGAAAATAAAAATGAATTCAACTGATTGGTGTCACATCCACAGCAATCTGACACTGGGGAGCTGAACAAACACACATATAAGTTCCCTTCTTGGGCAGAGGCACTGAGGAAAGAAATCTAAAGCATTATACTAGCTCTGTCTCTATTTTTCACCAAAGTAAACACACACACACACACAGACACACACAGACACATGATAGAGAACTCTAGAGGCCTCTAGCAGACAAAAGTCCGTATTAGCATGGCCAGCGCCATTTTAATTTATTCTGAGTGGGAATTGCAAATTCATTACCTGATCCATCCTGGTGACCCTGTTTGAGTCATGTCCAACCGGGTCATTAGGAGGGATCCGCCAATCGTGATGAAGAAAATGTACTACTTCAAAATGTAGTTAGCCTCAATGGCGCTGCCCTGCTGTCACAGACGATACAGTGGCACAGATGCGAAGCTGAGTCCTCTATATATCTCTATGACGCACACACACACACACACACACACACACACACACACACACACACACACACACACACACACACACACACACACACACACACACACACACACACACACACACACACACAAACATACACTTTCTCTCCCACTCAGATTCTTCAAAGTTTTATCCTCTTTTTTTTTTTTTTCCTGAGCAGAATTGATTCCTCTGCCTTGCAGTATGTGTCTTGTACGGTGCTCTTCCTCTAGCATACAGAGCTGCAACAGCAGTACCAGTAATGTATTGGCACTCAGACATCTGGAAGTAGTTTGTCCTTGAGCTCCAGGTCACTGTCTGTTCCAATACTAGCCATCCCTCTACCTTTACGCTGTGACACGGTTTAATATATTTCCCCAAACTCAAATACAAAAGGAAACTCTTCAAAACCACAACAGGGTGGACAGTGCCTCATTTTTCCACTTCCCCGGAATGATCCCCCTATCCCCTCTAAACCACATCAGGGGGACAGCACCCCGTCCTACCTCTTTCTCTGAGTAACCCCCCCATATACCCTCGACTCCTCTAAACCACATCAGGGGGACAGCACCCCATTCTTCCTCTTTCTCTGAGTGGCCCCCTCATAAACCCTCAACTCCTCTAAACCACATCAGGGGGACAGCACCAGAACAATCAGATCCCAGAGCGACCCCTTTTCTCTATTCTCCATATGGCATTAGCCCCCCCCCCCTCCTGATACAGTAAAACTATGGCAATGTCATATTTTAAGAGGCCATTTATGCAAAGCTATTTATCTGGTCACCCTTGGAGGAGCGAGGCGAGGCGGGGAGGCATCTGAGATTAGCAAGGAGAGAGAGACAGACATATTTATTTGGCTGTAACAGCATGTGGGGACCAAGCCGGCTGACACTCTGCACCTTCATTCGTCAACACACAATAATACTGGAACACTGACCTTGAGTGTTTGGAGTTTTTGTGTGTGATGTGTGTGAGGTGTAGGTCTCTGAATGCATGTGCGTGTGTGTGTGTGTGTGTGTGTGTGTGTGTGTGTGTGTGTGTGTGTGTGTGTTCCATGCCAGAACAGAGAGAAGAGTGCATGTGAAAGACCTCTAAGACAATTCCCTCAGTTGTCGGTGTAATAGAGATATTTTTCAGGATGTAGCAGCATGTGGGCCCGGGCCTTGTTTGTCCAGGATGACACTCTTCACATTCATTCATCAACGTCCCACCAGACCTCCACTGACCTTGTGCGTGTGAGTGTTGGTGCGCGCGTGCCTGTGCAGGTGGGGTGTGCGTGTGAGAAAGCTGGAGCAAGAAAGAGACAGTGGCGGTGTACGCAGGTGGGCGGTCGTGTGCACGTACCACAGCTAACGACGAAAAAGACAACAAGAAAAAGAGGAATAGCCACAGAGAGCAGCAGGGGGGGGGGAATAAGAGATGTGACCGAGGAAAAGAAAGACTTTTAAAAGATCCCTCCTTCTCCCGGGCTCTCCCTCTCTTCCCACTTAGGCTAAATGGGGCCAACATGGGTATATTCGTGATTATATGAAAAGCTGAGAGGCACTGGTCTGTCTGATTGAGAAGCAAACATGTAGACACATTTGTTATTCTATTCTAATGCCTTAATGATTAGCCTTGTGAGCTATGGGGCCCGGAGACTGGGCCTCCCTCCTCCTGGTGCTGCAGTGACAGATGGCCGGTGGTTTGGGGTCCCTCCTCAGTACATTATAGACCGACAAGCAGACACACACACACCTTGTCTGCGTCAGAAATGGCAACCTATTCCCTACATAGGGCTCTGGTCAAAAGTAGTGCACTATACAGTATAGCGAATAGGATGTCATTTTAGGCACAGCCCTTGTCTGAGGAACACAAGAACACACAAGGAGAAAAGAGCAATTAGGCCCAGCCGAGTGCTGGAGAAACATGATGATGGAGTTTTAACCTGTCCTGCATGAGGAATGTGTCCTGCCTGTTTAATTTCCTTGTTCCGAGGGACAATTGTTCTCGTCCTCCAAGGGAAAAATGATAGATGGAATTCTGAATTTTTTTATTTAATTTTTTTTTTTTTTACAAATGCATGTGACACCGATTAACATTGGTGCAGTGGTGGCATGGCTCAGGACTTTTTTGGGGGGGAACATAGGCTAGTCTGTCAGTTACCCAGACAGATCATTGAAATTTTTTGACCTCTCTTGACCAAATATTCTCATCCCCAAGTTGCTGAAATCCCACGCTTACCCCCCCCCCTCTCTCATTTTCCCTCAGTCTGACTCTCTCTCTCTCTCTCTCTCATTTTCCTTCAGTCTGACTCTCTCTCTCTCTCTCTCTCTCTCTCTCATTTTCCCTCAGTCTGACTCTCTCTCTCACTCTCTCTCTCTCTCTCTCTCATTTTCCCTAATTTTCCCTCAGTCTGACTCTCTCTCTCTCTCTCTCTCTCTCTCTCTCTCTCTCTCTCTCTCATTTTCCCTCAGTCTGACTCTCGCTCTCGCTCTCTCTCTCTCTCTCCCTCTCATTTTCCCTCAGTCTGACTCTCTCTCTCACTCTCTCTCTCTCTCTCTCTCATTTTCCCTAATTTTCCCTCAGTCTGACTCTCTCTCTCTCTCTCTCTCTCTCTCTCTCTCTCTCTCTCTCTCTCTCTCTCTCTCCTGGCTGAATTGATAGCAGGCTGAAAAAGGACAGATGCATTACTCTCTCCTGGCTCACCGTGATTGATTACGAGTCCCAGCCTGCAAACAAATTAAAAGGCTTTACACTATCTAGTAAATCTTGATCTGCTTTAATTTTGTTTTGACGCTCCAGGGCTTTAGCACAAATTCCTCCAGTCGAAGACGTTTATTTTTGTTATAACATCACCCCGTCTCTACCCTCTTCTGATTCAAGACATCCATTGTGTCCTTTTCGGGCTCAAGTTCTCCAAAAACGTTTCCATTCAATGGAAAAAAGGTGAGCAAGAGTGAAGAGGAACCACGACAAGAGGCTTTGATGAACTTTCCAGCTTGAGAAAAAAAACAAAAAAAACGCTTCCAACCGCTGCTCCTTGTGAGTGTAAATCATTTGACAATGCTGACCCGTATATTAGCGCTTTATGTCGTGTTTATGGCCGTGGACAAATCAGTTAGCCTGGAGGTTATTTACGTGATTTCCTTGATGGCCTCTCCTAACAGTTTCAGACCGGTTAAGCTCACCGAGGGACCATACAGTTTTAAGTGGTACACTCCAATCCCTTCCCTCGGCTGTGTTATTTATGATACAAGTGTACAGTCACCTTCCGTCCAATTAAAGCAGAGTGCTTGCTTTGTGCAGCCTCCCCTTCATCATATCCCTCTAATGGGTTGTTGGTAATCTCTTTCTCCCTTCTCTCTCTTTCCCCTCCTTCCTCTGCTCCAGGTGACCCTGTGTCTCAGGTCACGACTGAGTGAGGCTGCTTCAGCTCCAAGCCCCAGACTAGACCATTCACTCAAGGTGAAGTTGCGGTCAGACTTTAGGTACCGTCATAAAATGAATGGAAATGCTTATGTGTCTTGATTTGCTCTTGATTCTTCTGTGGTTAGAATCATATGTCTTTCTCCTACCTTTTCAACCATTGTTTTCCTCAATTGTTTCAAGTCCTCATCATCAAACAATCTAATGTATTTATAATGCCCCTTTTACATGTCACAAAATGTGACATCTGTCCCCCTCTTTTTTCACTCTCTCTCTCTTGCTCTTTCACCCAACGAAGAGGAAAATAATCCCTCTCTTTTTCAGAGTGTACAGGCGTTCTGGAGGAGAACACCAGCAGTCAGGTCTTAGATCCAGAGTTCTGCTCAAGTCTAAATCATTATAAGTGCCTAATATGTTTGTTCTAAATGAACTGTAGATAATTATTTAGCAGAATTAGCCTATACAACATGAGATTGGTTTGGATGGGTTTGAATAGAAAAGTCATCCGCGCGCAATGGCGGGTCTGATGTCCGGTCTGAATACAAGAGATGTAGCCTAGGGCTACTGTCCGGAGAGTTAATAATAATAATAATTGAAGAGAGAAGTTTTCCTGATATTTCTTAGAACAATCCATGGCATAAACAATCAATTCTGTCAATAGGCCTAGGCTGTCAGTCTACTGCACACACACACAACATGAGCAGATTAACTTGGTCAAACATTTTCTTTATTAAAGACGATCAGAAAAATGTATCGGTAACTCTGCACTACAGTATAAGTTACTTGTTTTGAACGAAGCCACAAAACCAGTTTATGAGTAGCTTAATTAAGCTTTATGCTGACAACTATCACACTTGACTATATTCATTCAACATTATTTAACAAACTGTCATTCCTAAAGAAAATAGCCTAAATAAAATAACTTACATTATACAATGAGTGGGTCTAATCCTGAATGCTGATTGGTTAAAAGCGCATTCCAGCCAGTGTCTATTCCACAAGTTACCACCGGGCTAAATCTATGACATTAAAATGCCTATTTACTGTATTCCATCTGACTCCGCAATCAACTGTCTCAATCCATCAGCCCAGCCAAGCAATTTATAAACTTGATCTCCACTATAAAAACTATCTAGACATTATTTCACATGTCCTTTAGACTATAATTTAGTTTTCAACAGTGGAGATTTGTATAAACCATGCTGTCTGTCTCTCCGACATTTGCAACATTGTTCAGATATTCAAATTCCCTCTCCAGCTGTCCCAGAGCAAAGAACGTAGGGGTCAGAACGAGACAGACAGTGTTTCTCAGCCATTCGAAACCATGAATCAGCTGGCATCATGTTCATGGATAGAAACAAAGAAATGTTAATCGAAAAAAGGTAAAACGAAATGAATTGCAGCGAGTTTGCAGTCTTTGCAGTCTGGCTAGCACCTCTGAACAACGGGGTCCTAACGAGAGAGCACATTTTCTATGCCAGGCGAAATTGTACCTAATTAGCTCATTGTTATGGATGTATCCATATAAATGTCACCAGAAAACAGCTTATTCAAATGCAGCTACTGTTGTTATTCTGGCCGCACTTTTTGACATGACTGTTAGTTAGTCGTAGTTGGCTAGCTAGCATACAAGGGATGCTGGGTCGTGTCTCTAGCAACCGAACCGATAGAACGAACGACAAGCCAGTTTATGTAGCAACACTCGATTTGTGTCTGGACTATATCTTGTGGAAGGATGAAATAGTATGAATAAATTCCTCAAAATATATTTTTTAATGAAAATATGTCAATCCTTATTTGAATATGGTAATGCCCTGAAAGCAGTTGTTTGGAGGACATATTGGCACGGTTTGACGAGCCTCGAATTCATCTCGAGCCTAACAACACCGTGCCAATATATCCTCCAAACACCGGCTTCTCTGGCATTATCACTTAACTAAATAGGACAAGCAGAAATGAATCCATTAAATACATAAACTAGTTAATTGAATAAAAAAACTAATAAATTAAATAGCTCAGGTCTTGAAAATATGGGCCAAGAGCAGCGCTTTTTCCCTTCTGTATCCACAATGTGCATAAATGAGGCCCATAAAGACGATTTGCCTGTCATTTTTTCCTCCCTGTACTCTCTTTCATTCAGTTTATTTATCACATCAGCAAAAACCGACTTCATATTTCAGAAACACACTTTATATAGCCTAGTCTAGGCTATCAATCTTTTCCATTGCATCTTCCTTCTCTCCCACAACAATTAGCCTATTTACCCTGCGCAGGGGCTCGTTTTCATAAAGAGAATATGCCATTTAGTCACAAAATAATATTTTGACACATTTCATTTGATTTAATCAAGGGGCCACCTGACAATCATTTAATGTAATAAAATGTAAACGTGTAAAATTTGCGCTCATGTTAATTAGGAACAAAACTTTTCAAATATAAGTAAGTTTGGATCCTGTATTTCATATATTTTCACACAGATCCGAGTTCCGCGGCCACCAAGCGGGAGCCGACCTGGTCAGATCCTGTGTTGGTTCTCGGGTAATAGAGTTTGGTTAGGTCCGTGAAGGCCTTTACTTAAAACAGCATTAGTCTTGGTTTATATCAAAACCACCAGAAACCCACATAAACAATGTAACATATACTGTACATTACCCCGTTGCCCATTTAAGAAACAGGAAAAAGGCTTGGGGTAAATCTACTATCTGTAATGCCGCCCATTAAATACAGTGGTGGAACGAGCAGAACGGGGCCCTCAAAGTCTGGAGGGTTAGGGGGAGAATTTGACTCTCCACTTGAGCTTTTAATGACAATTAATGGACAGTGGAACAGTTGACTCTTTAAATATGATTCCCCACTGTAAAGGGGTTAAAGGGCATTTCCTTCATAGGGGGAGCGAGGGGATAGAGAGGGGATACTAACAGTTAACGCGTCGTGTCGTTCCTTAACCACGCAACATTGATCACAGTGAAACGTTACACCTACACAGAGGAGACCTTGACCTCAACTGTAGTAGACATGGTGGATGATGAGTGTCAGCACCATAATGTGGGGCTTTGGCTTTACTGATGGATACCTCTATATATCTGTTGGCCTGTTCTCTCCACTGACCTTTTCAGTCATTTATTTACATTTTTCTGTCTCTTTTTTTGTATTTTTTGTATTTTTCCCTCCCTCCCTCCCTCCCTCCCTCCCTCTGCCCCTTTATGTCACTGAGGCAGAAACACAAGTCAAAGACCACCTCAGGAATGATGGAACCCAATCTGTCCGGGCTTTTCTCTGTATCCAATTCTATGTTTGCTTTGTCAGATATATGACTGGGCTGTTTTGTATACTGGAATAAAGAATAAATAACTAAGACATTAGCATTCCCAGTCCATTTTCCCCCCTGTCCGAAGCATGGCCTGTTTGTCCAGCCTCTCCATCAAAACCGCAAACTGCACCGTCATGGTTAAAAGACTGAAAGAAAATACACAGCCACAAAGTCCTGCCAGTGTTTGTCAAACAATCCCAGTAATTGTTCTGAGACGATAAGTCGTGGCTGTGCCTTTCTCAGCCTCCAGAGGTAAATTAAAACGTTTACCCTGGCTAAAACCTTGTATCAAATGTCAGAGTTACGGAGGAGAGTCAGAGGAAGCACAAGCCATCAAAGTCCCCGTGAGAATTGGTTGGCCTCAGAGCTGCAAGGAGCACTCTATTTCCTATATAGTAGTTTTTATCAGGGCCCATAGGGAATAGGGTGCCATAACCACAGTAGTCTCGCTGTGACAATCTAGAATCCTAATTTAAAAGAGAAGTCGGTTGACAGCACTTTTTTTTAAAGTTCTTAAAATACATTGCTTATTATTATGAAATTGTCTCAACATAATGGCGTCGTCAGAGAGGGCTGCCTCGCTTCTAGACCTAAGGCAACTTTGCAGTATTTTGTTTTTTTTTAATGTTTTATTTCCTACAATGTTAGCCCAGAAAATCTTAAGTGTGTGCTGGGAAGAACTACAGCCGGGAAGAACTATTTGATATCAGAGTGGTGTCAACTTACCAGCACCACGACCAGGAATACGACTTTCCTGAAGTGGAAAGTTTGTCTGAAGTTTGAAGTTTGTCCGCACCACCAGGGCATTTGCACTGATTCTAGAGGCCGACCCAAACAACACCGCCAGAGGAGAGGGAGTCGGAGCAGTCTTCTAGTCAGACTTTGGAGGAACGCACAACACCCCCCGCTTCCGAGTATATTACTAGCTAATGTCCTGTCCCTAGATAACAAGGTCCAGAGAGACATCAGGGATTGTAACATACTCTGTTTCACGGTAGCATGGCTCTCTTGGGATATGCTGTCGGAGTCGATACAGCCAGCAGGATTCTCAGTGCCTCACCGACAGGAATAAACATCTCTCCGGGAAGAAGAAGGGTGTATGTTTCATGATTACCGACTCATGGTGTAATTGTAACAACATACAGGAACTCAAGTCCATTTGTTCACCTGACCTAGAATTCCTCACAATCAAATGCCGACCGTATTATCTCCCAAGAGAATTCTCTTTGGTTGCTGTCACAGCCGTGTATATCCCCCCTCAAGCTGATACCACGTCAGCCCTCAAGGAACTTTACTGAACATTAAGCAAACTGGAAACCATATATCCTGAGGCTGCAGTTATTGTAGCTGGGGATTTTAACAAAGACAATTTGAGGAAAAGGCTACCTAAATTCTATAAGCATGTCGACTGTAGCACTCGTGCTGGAAAAACACTGGACCATTGTACCGCAATGCATAAAAGGCCCTCTTCTGCCCTCCTGACGGCAAATCTGACCACGACTCCATTTTGCTTCTTCCTTCCTATAGACAGAAACTCAAACAGGAAGTACCCATGCTAAGGACTATTCAATGCTGGTCTGACCAATCAGAATTCACACTTCAAGATTGTTTTGATCATGTGGAGTGGGATATGTTCCGGGTAGTCTCAGAGAATAATATCGACGTATACGCTGATTTGGTGAGTGAGTTTATAAGGAAGTGTATAGGAGATGTTCTACCCACTGTGACTATAAAAACGTGAACAGATGGCAGCATTCGCACAAAAACTTAAAGCGTGTACCATTGCATTTAACCATGGCAAGGCGACTGCGAATATGGCAAAATACAAACAGAGTAGTCCTTCCCTCTGCAAGGCAATCACACAAGCAAAATGTCAGCATAGAGACAAAGTGGAGTCACAATTCAACGGCTCAGAAACGAGATGTATGTGGCAATCACTGACTACAAAAGGAAAACCAGCCACGTCGCGGACAACGACGTCTTTGTTTCCAAACAAAATAAACACCTTCTTTCTATGCTTTGAGGATAATACAGTGCCACCGACACGGCCCGCTACCAAGGACTGTGGGCTCTCCTTCTCTGTGGCTGACGTGAGTAAGTTAACCCTCGCAAGGCTGCCGGCCCAGACGGCATCCCTAGCTGCATCCTTAGAGCATGCCCAGACCAGCTTGCTGGTGTGTTTACGGACATATTCAATCTCTCCCTATCCCAGTGTGCTGTCCCCACATTGTTCAAGATGGCCACTACTGTTCCTGTACCCAAGAATGCAAAAGTAACTGAATGAATGACTATCACCCTGTAGAACTCACTTCTGTCATCATGAAGTGCTTTGAGAGACTAGTCAAGGATAATATCACCTCCGCCTTACTGGCTGCCCTAGTCCCACTTCAATTTGCTTACCGCCTCAATAGGTCCAGAGACGTTGAAATCGCCATAACACTGCACACTGCCCTATCCCATCTGGACAAGAGGAATACCTACGAAAGAATACTGTTCATTGACTATAGCTCAGCATTCAACCCCACAATTCCCTCCAAACTCATTATTCAGCGTGATGCCCTGGGTCTCAACCCCTCTCTGTGTAATTTGGTCCTGGACTGGGCCGCCCCTAGGTGGTGAAGGTAGGAAACAACATCTCCACTTCGCTGATCCTCAACACTGGGGTCCCACAAGGATGCATGCTCAGCCCGCTCCTGTACTCCCTGTTCACCCATGACTGCATGGCCATGCACGCCTCCAACTCAATCATCAAGTTTGCAGACAACACAACAGTATTAGGTTTGACAACAACATGACAGCCTACAGGGAGAAGGTGAGGGCTCTTGGAGTGTGGTGTCAGGAAAATCACCTTTCTCAATGTCAACAAAATAAAGGAGATGATCTAGGACTTCATAAAACAGCAGAGGGAGCACCCCTCTATCCACATCGAAGGGACAGCAGTGTAGAAGGTGGAAAGTGTTTTACGTTCTTCGGCATACACATCACTGACAAACTGAAATGGTCCACCACACAGACAGTGTGGTGAAGAAGGCACAACAGCGCCTCTTCAACCTCAGGAGGCTGAAGAAACTGGTCTTGTCACCGAAAAACCTCACAAACGTTTACACATGCAAAACTGAGAGCATCCTGTTGGGCTGTATCACTGTATCACCCAGAACCGCAGGGCTCTCCAGAGGGTGGTGCGGTCTGCACAACGCATCACCGGGGGCAAACTACCTGCCCTCCAGGACACCTACAGCACCCGATAACACAGGAAGCCCAAAAAGATCATCAAGGACAACAACCACCCAAGCCACTGCCTGTTCACCCCGTTAACATCCAGAAGGTAAGGTCAGTACAGAGACTGAAAAACAGCTTCTACCTCATGGCCATCAGACTGTTAAACAGTCATCACTAGCACAGTGAACCTGCTACCTATATACCGACTTGTAATCACTGGCCACTTTAATAAATGGAAAAACTAGTCCCTTTAATAATGCCACTTCAATAATGTTTACATATCTTGCATTACTCATCTCATATGTATATATTATATCTATTGCATCTTAACCTAAGCCGCTCTGACATTGCTCAGCCATATATTTATATTTATATATTCTTATTGTATTCCTTACTTAGATTTGTGTGTATTAGGTATTTGTTGTGGAATTGTTAGTTATTACTCATTAGATATTGCTGCACTGTTGGAACTAGAAACACAAGCATTTCGCTACACTCTCAATAACATCTGCTAACCATGTGTATGTGACCAATAACATTTATTTTGATTTGCTGATTAATAAGTCATAAACCGCCAATTAATCAGTGTGTATTGTCTTTGTAATATTTGTTGACTCAAGTATTACAATGAATAGTAATTATACACTGAGTGTAGAAAACATTATGAACCTTCCTAATGTTGAGTTGCACCCCCTTTTTCCATCAGAACAGCCTCAATTCTTCGGGGCATGGACTCTAACAAGTGGTTGAACGCGTTCCACAGGGATGCTGGCCCATGTTGTCTCAAGTTGGGTGGATGTCATTTGGGTGGTGGACCATTTTTGATACACACGATAAACTGTTGAGCGTGAAAAACCCAGCAGCGTTGCCTGCTACCATTCCCTGTTCAAAGACACTTAAATATTTGGTCTTGCCCATTCACACTCTGAATGGAACACATGCACAATCCATCTCTCAATTGTCTCAAGGTTTAAACATCTACACTGATTGAAGTCGATTTAACAGGTGACATCCATAAGGAATCATAGCTTTCACCTGGATTCACCTGGTCAGTCTATGTCAAGGAAAGAGCAGGTAGTCCTATTGTTTTCTACACTCAGTGTACATCAATCATAAATGCATAACAAGAGATAAGCTGATGGTTGAAGAGATCTTTAGGATTCCATTGGGAGTGAGTCTATTTTGGGTGCGTATCTGTTTGTTCTTCTTCAAGGTGTACTTGTACGCACACTGTTCATGTTCTTTGTTGTGGAGCCTAAGTGCAGTATCAGCTGTTTACTTCATACTTTGTTCTGAATCAGGAGGGTCTTAGAGCAGAGCTGTGTGTGGGTGGGTGTACGTCAGAACAGTCCCATTGACATTACCCTGGGACACAAATTTAGCCATCAATCATATCTGGGAAATGAAATGTCTCCCTTACCCCTGTAGTGTGATTTGACACTGCACAACACTACATTTACATTTAAGTCATTTAGCAGACGCTCTTATCCAGAGCGACTTACAAATTGGTGCGTTCACCTTAAGACATCCAGTGGAACAGCCACTTTACAATAGTGCATCTAAATCTTTTAAGGGGGTGAGAAGGATTACTTTATCTTATCCTAGGTATTCCTGAAAGAGGTGGGGTTTCAGGTGTCTCCGGAAGGTGGTGATTGACTCCGCTGTCCTGGCGTCGTGAGGGAGTTTGTTCCACCATTGGGGGGCCAGAGCAGCGAACAGTTTTGACTGGGCTGCGCGGGAACTGTACTTCCTCAGTGGTAGGGAGGTGAGCAGGCCAGAGGTGGATGAACGCAGTGCCCTTGTTTGGGTGTAGGGCCTGATCAGAGCCTGGAGGTACTGAGGTGCCGTTCCCCTCACAGCTCCGTAGGCAAGCACCATGGTCTTGTAGCGGATGCGAGCTTCAACTGGAAGCCAGTGGAGAGAGCGGAGGAGCGGGGTGACGTGAGAGAACTTGGGAAGGTTGAACACCAGACGGGCTGCGGCGTTCTGGATGAGTTGTAGGGGTTTAATGGCACAGGCAGGGAGCCCAGCCAACAGCGAGTTGCAGTAATCCAGACGGGAGATGACAAGTGCCTGGATTAGGACCTGCGCTGCTTCCTGTGTGAGGCAGGGTCGTACTCTCTGCGGATGTTGTAGAGCATGAACCTACAAGAACGGGCCACCGCCTTGATGTTAGTTGAGAACGACAGGGTGTTGTCCAGGATCACGCCAAGGTTCTTAGCGCTCTGGGAGGAGGACACAATGGAGTTGTCAACCGTGATGGCGAGATCATGGAATGGGCAGTCCTTCCCCGGGAGGAAGAGCAGCTCCGTCTTGCCGAGGTTCAGCTTGAGGTGGTGATCCGTCATCCACACTGATATGTCTGCCAGACATGCAGAGATGCGATTCGCCACCTGGTCATCAGAAGGGGGAAAGGAGAAGATTAATTGTGTGTCGTCTGCATAGCAATGATAGGAGAGACCATGTGAGGTTATGACAGAGCCAAGTGACTTGGTGTATAGCGAGAATAGGAGAGGGCCTAGAACAGAGCCCTGGGGGACGCCAGTGGTGAGAGCGCGTGGTGAGGAGACAGATTCTCGCCACGCCACCTGGTAGGAGCGACCTGTCAGGTAGGACGCAATCCAAGCGTGGGCCGCGCCGGAGATGCCCAACTCGGAGAGGGTGGAGAGGAGGATCTGATGGTTCACAGTATCGAAGGCAGCCGATAGGTCTAGAAGGATGAGAGCAGAGGAGAGAGAGTTAGCTTTAGCAGTGCGGAGGGCCTCCGTGATACAGAGAAGAGCAGTCTCAGTTGAATGACTAGTCTTGAAACCTGACTGATTTGGATCAAGAAGGTCATTCTGAGAGAGATAGCGGGAGAGCTGGCCAAGGACGGCACGTTCAAGAGTTTTGGAGAGAAAAGAAAGAAGGGATACTGGTCTGTAGTTGTTGACATCGGAGGGATCGAGTGTAGGTTTTTTCAGAAGGGGTGCAACTCTCGCTCTCTTGAAGACAGAAGGGACGTAGCCAGCGGTCAGGGATGAGTTGATGAGCGAGGTGAGGTAAGGGAGAAGGTCTCCGGAAATGGTCTGGAGAAGAGAGGAGGGAATAGGGTCAGCGGGCAGGTTGTTGGGCGGCCGGCCGTCACAAGACGCGAGATTTCATCTGGAGAGAGAGGGGAGAAAGAGGTCAGAGCACAGGGTAGGGCAGTGTGAGCAGAACCAGCGGTGTCGTTTGACTTAGCAAACGAGGATCGGATGTAAATCGACCTTCTTTTCAAAATGGTTGACGAAGTCATCTGCAGAGAGGGAGGAGGGGAGGGAGGGGGAGGAGGATTCAGGAGGGAGGAGAAGGTGGCAAAGAGCTTCCTAGGGTTAGAGGCAGATGCTTGGAATTTAGAGTGGTAGAAAGTGGCTTTAGCAGCAGAGACAGAAGAGGAAAATGTAGAGAGGAGGGAGTGAAAGGATGCCAGGTCCGCAGGGAGGCGAGTTTTCCTCAATTTCCGCTCGGCTGCCCGGAGCCCTGTTCTGTGAGCTCGCAATGAGTCGTCGAGCCACGGAGCAGGAGGGGAGGACCGAGCCGGCCTGGAGGATAGGGGACATAGAGAATCAAGGGATGCAGAAAGGGAGGAGAGGAGGGTTGAGGAGGCAGAATCAGGAGATAGGTTGGAGAAGGTTTGAGCAGAGGGAAGAGATGATAGGATGGAAGAGGAGAGAGTAGCGGGGGAGAGAGAGCGACGATTGGGACGGCGCGATACCATCCGAGTAGGGGCAGTGTGGGAAGTGTTGGATGAGAGCAAGAGGGAAAAGGATACAAGGTAGTGGTCGGAGACTTGGAGGGGAGTTGCAGTGAGGTTAGTGGAAGAACAGCATCTAGTAAAGATGAGGTCGAGCGTATTGCCTGCCTTGTGAGTAGAGGGGGAAGGTGAGAGGGTGAGGTCAAAAGAGGAGAGGAGTGGAAAGAAGGAGGCAGAGAGGAATGAGTCAAAGGTAGACGTGGGGAGGTTAAAGTCGCCCAGAACTGTGAGAGGTGAGCCGTCCTCAGGAAAGGAGCTTATCAAGGCATCAAGCTCATTGATGAACTCTCCGAGGGAACCTGGAGGGCGATAACACTACAAACACACACACACACACACCCTCCACACACACACATTCAGCCACCGTCACTGTTTCTGACCTCTTATTCATCACCTCTGATGCTATCTCTCCTTTCTTCAGTCTGTCAGCGAGCTGCTCCCACATTTATTCCCTGTTTCCTCTCCTCCCAGTGGTATATTACAATTCTCTGTCTCCTCTCTTCTCCCCATCCACTCTTCGTTGACACGAATGAGACGTCACTGCCAGAGATGATGGCCAATAGCAGGCGTCGAAGACCCCGCCCATTCCCAGCTGTTACTCAGATAGGCTGTGTGTATGCCAAATCTGTGTGTGTGTCAAATCGTATCACAGTTTATTGGTCTCGTTGTTACGTTTTATTATTTTTTTTTTCACCTTTATTTAACCAGGTAGGCTAGTTGAGAACAGGTTCTCATTTGCAACTGCGACCTGGCCAAGATAAAGCATAGCAGAGTGAACAGACAACACAGAGTTACACATGGAGTAAACAATTAACAAGTCAATAACACAGTAGACAAAAAAAGGGGAGTCTATATACAATGTGTGCAAAAGGCATGAGGAGGTAGGCGACTAATTACAATATTGCAGATTAACACTGGAGTGATAAATGATCAGATGATCATGTACAGGTAGAGATATTTGTGTGCAAAAGAGCAGAAAGGTAAATAAATAAAAACTGTGGGGATGAGGTAGGTGAGAATGGGTGGGCTATTTACCAATAGATTATGTACAGCTGCAGC
This sequence comes from Oncorhynchus nerka, assembly GCF_034236695.1. Taxonomy (NCBI): domain Eukaryota; kingdom Metazoa; phylum Chordata; class Actinopteri; order Salmoniformes; family Salmonidae; genus Oncorhynchus; species Oncorhynchus nerka. Next base: position 16,490,084 of record NC_088396.1, on the reverse strand, counting down.
GATCGGTTAGCTGCTCAGATAGCTGATGTTTGAAGTTGGTGAGGGAGATAAAAGTCTCCAACTTCAGCGATTTTTGCAAATCGTTCCAGTCACAGGCAGCAGAGGACTGGAACGAAAGGCGGCCGAATGAGGTGTTGGCTTTGGGGATGCTCAATGAGATACACCTGCTGGAGCGCGTGCTACGGATGGGTTTTGCCATCGTGACCAGTGAGCTGACATAAGGCGGAGCTTTGCCTAGCATGGCCTTGTAGATGACCTGGAGCCAGTGGGTCTGGCGACGAATATGTAGCGAGGGCCAGCCGACTAGAGCATACAAGTCGCAGTGGTGGGTAGTATAAGGTGCTTTAGTGACAAAACGGATGGCACTGTGATAAACTGCATCCAGTTTGCTGAGAAGAGTGTTGGAAGCCATTTTGTAGATGACATCGCCGAAGTCGAGGATCGGTAGGATAGTCAGTTTTACTAGGGTAAGCTTGGCAGTGTGAGTGAAGGAGGCTTTGTTGCGGAATAGAAAGCCGACTCTTGATTTGATTTTCGATTGGAGATGTTTGATATGAGTCTGGAAGGAGAGTTTGCAGTCTAGCCAGACACCTAGGTACTTATAGGTGTCCACATATTCAAGGTTGGAACCATCCAGTGTGGTGATGCTAGTCGGGCAAGCGGGTGCAGGCAGCGATCGGTTGAAAAGCATGCATTTGGTTTTACTAGCGTTTAAGAGCAGTTGGAGGCCACGGAAGGAGTGTTGTATGGCATTGAAGCTCGATTGGAGGTTAGATAGCACAGTGTCCAATGACGGGCCGGAAGTGTATAGAATGGTGTCGTCTGCGTAGAGGTGGATCAGGGAATCGCCCGCAGCAAGAGCAACATCATTGATATACACAGAGAAAAGAGTCGGCCCGAGAATTGAACCCTGTGGCACCCCCATAGAGACTGCCAGAGGACCGGACAACATGCCCTCCGATTTGACACACTGAACTCTGTCTGCAAAGTAATTGGTGAACCAGGCAAGGCAGTCATCCGAGAAGCCGAGGCTACTGAGTTTGCCGATAAGAATATGGTGATTGACAGAGTCGAAAGCCTTGGCAAGGTCGATGAAGACGGCTGCATAGTACTGTCTTTTATCGATGGCGGTTATGATGTCGTTTAGTACCTTGAGTGTGGCTGAGGTGCACCCGTGACCGGCTCGGAAACCAGATTGCATAGCGGAGAAGGTACGGTGGGATTCGAGATGGTCAGTGACCTGTTTGTTGACTTGGCTTTCGAAGACCTTAGATAGGCAGGGCAGAATGGATATAGGTCTGTAACAGTTTGGGTCCAGGGTGTCTCCCCCTTTGAAGAGGGAGATGACTGCGGCAGCTTTCCAATCCTTGGGGATCTCAGACGATATGAAAGAGAGGTTGAACAGGCTGGTAATAGGGGTTGCGACAATGGCGGCGGATAGTTTCAGAAATAGAGGGTCCAGATTGTCAAGCCCAGCTGATTTATACGGGTCCAGGTTTTGCAGCTCTTTCAGAACATCTGCTATCTGGATTTGGGTAAAGGAGAACCTGGAGAGGCTTGGGCGAGGAGCTGCGGGGGGGCCGGAGCTGTTGGCCGAGGTAGGAGTAGCCAGGCGGAAAGCATGGCCAGCCTTTGAGAAATGCTTGTTGAAGTTTTCGATAATCATGGATTTGTCGGTGGTGACCATGTTCCCTAGCCTCAGTGCAGTGGGCAGCTGGGAGGAGGTGCTCTTGTTCTCCATGGACTTCACAGTGTCCCAGAACTTTTTGGAGTTGGAGCTACAGGATGCAAACTTCTGCCTGAAGAAGCTGGCCTTAGCTTTCCTGACTGACTGTGTGTATTGGTTCCTGACTTCCCTGAACAGTTGCATATCGCGGGGACTGTTCGATGCTATTGCAGTCCGCCACAGGATGTTTTTGTGCTGGTCGAGGGCAGTCAGGTCTGGAGTGAACCAAGGGCTGTATCTATTCTTAGTTCTGCATTTTTGAACGGAGCATGCTTATCTAATATGGTGAGGAAGTTACTCTTAAAGAATGACCAGGCATCCTCAACTGACGGGATGAGGTCAATGTCCTTCCAGGATACCCGGCCAGGTCGATTAGAAAGGCCTGCTCACAGAAGTGTTTTAGGGAGCGTTTGACAGTGATGAGGGGTGGTCGTTTGACTGCGGCACCGTAGCGGATACAGGCAATGAGGCAGTGGTCGCTGAGATCCTGGTTGAAGACAGCGGAGGTGTATTTGGAGGGCCAGTTGGTCAGGATGACGTCTATGAGGGTGCCCTTGCTTACAGAGTTAGGGTTGTACCTGGTGGGTTCCTTGATGATTTGTGTGAGATTGAGGGCATCTAGCTTAGATTGTAGGACTGCCGGGGTGTTAAGCATATCCCAGTTTAGGTCACCTAACAGAACAAACTCAGAAGCTAGATGGGGGCAATCAATTCACAAATGGTGTCCAGGGCACAGCTGGGAGCTGAGGGGGTCGGTAGCAGGCGGCAACAGTGAGAGACTTATTTCTGGAGAGAGTAATTTTCAGAATTAGTAGTTCGAACTGTTTGGGTATGGACCTGAAAGTATGACATTACTTTGCAGGCTATCTCTGCAGTAGACTGCGACTCCTCCCCCTTTGGCAGTTCTATCTTGACGGAAGATGTTATAGTTGGGTATGGAAATCTCTGAATTTTTGGTGGCCTTCCTGAGCCAGGATTCAGACACGGCAAGGACATCAGGGTTAGCAGAGTGTGCTAAAGCAGTGAGTAAAACAAACTTAGGGAGGAGGCTTCTAATGTTGACATGCATGAAACCAAGGCTTTTTCGATCACAGAAGTCAACAAATGAGGGTGCCTGGGGACATGCAGGGCCCGTGTTTGCCACCACATCACCCGCGGAACAGAGAAGGAGTAGTATGAGGGTGCGGCTAAGGGCTATCAAAACTGGTCGCCTAGAGCGTTGGGGACAGAGAATAAGAGGAGCAGGTTTCTGGGCATGGTAGAATATATTCAGGGCATAATGCACAGACAGGGGTATGGTGGGGTGCGGGTACGGCGGAGGTAAGCCCAGGCACTGGGTGATGATGAGAGAGGTTTTATCTCTGGACATGCTGGTTGTAATGGGTGAAGTCACCGCATATGTGGGAGGTGGGACAAAGGAGGTATCAGGGGTGTGAGGAATAGGACTAGGGGCTCCATTGTGAACTAAAACAATGATAACTAACCTGAGCAATAGTATACAAGGCATATTGACATTTGAGAGAGACATACAGCGATGCATACAGTGAACACAGGTGTTGAATTGGGAAAGCTAGCTAAAACAGTGGGTGAGACAACAGCTAATCAGCTAGCATAACAACAGCAGGTGAGATGGCATTGACTAGGCAACTCGGCCGACAGATAAAACAAACAAGCAGAATGGAGTACCGTGATTTATGGACAGTCCAGCGTGCATCAGCTATGTAGCCAAGTGATCAGAGTCCAGGGGGCAGCGGTGGATGGGGCAGGGGGGCTGGGCTGGCGAGTGTTATCCAGGTTAAGAAAACTAACAATGACTAAATAGCTTGTAGCTAGCTAGCTGGTTAGCTTCTGGAGGTTCTTGAGTGTGTTCTAAAAATAAAGATAATAGCGATTCCGTATCACATTGGGTGAGGCAAGTTTCCGGAAGGTATAAACAATTTTTTTTTTTAAATCGGGAAGAGATAGAGTACATATGGGCCACTGCGTTTTTGGGACGCGGCGGGACGGTTAGCAGGCCTGTGCTAACAAGCTAACAGATTAGCAGGCCGGGGTAAACAAGGTAGTAGTTAGCGGACCTGGGCTAAACAAGCTAGCAGTTAGCGTGCCGAACCCAACAAGCAAGGAGATAGCGAGGGCTAGAGAGTTAGCCTTTGGAGGACGTCGCGATGGGGTGAGTCTGTTTATTCCTCTTCATGCAGTGATATCGATAGACCGGTCGTAGTCAAGGTATTGTAGCCCAGGAGTATGCTAGGAGCTCTGGCCGGGCTAGCTTCAAGCTACGTGGGTGGAAACGCTAGCCAGGTGTAATCAACCAGGGTTGCTGTTTCACTCGATAGCTAGTTGCGAGGATCCAGCTGAAGAATGTTCCGTTTGTGGTGGGAATCCGGGGGTAAAAAAAATTAATTAGGTCCGTTATGCTCTGGTTAGTTGATGACCACTAGCATAGCTGGTAGTTAGCTGGCTAGCTTCAGTTGAGAGGGTCCGGTTCCGAAGTAAATATAACTACTTTAGGAAAGTAGCTACATTGGCGGGTTGCAGAAGAGTATTTGGAAGCTTAGGTTTAGCAAAATGTTTTTAAGGATATGCGAAGAAAAAAAATCTAAAAAATATCTAAAACGAAAAAGAGACGATATTTACAGAGAGACGATACGACAGGACAACTACTGCTACGCCATCTTGGATCTTGTTCGGTTCCAAAAAAAGGACATCCGTTGTTAGAAGGAGACCAAGGTATAGCGTGGTAGGTGTACATTATACTTTTATTTTTTTTAAACAACAAAATGCAAAACTAACGTAAAGCTATATGCAGTGCAGAAAGCAACTACACACAAACAAGATCCCACAACTGAAGGAGGAGGTTCCGGACTGTGGACCGTCTCAGGAGGTTCCGGACTGTGGACCGTCTCAGGGGGTTCCGGACTGTGGACCGTCTCAGGAGGTTCCGGACTGTGGACCGTCTCAGGAGGTTCAGGACTTTGGACCGTATCAGGAGGTTCAGGACTGTGGACCGTCTCAGGAGGTTCCGGACTGTGGACCGTCTCAGGAGGTTCAGGACTTTGGACCGTATCAGGAGGTTCAGGACTTTGGACCGTCTCAGGTGGTTCAGGACTTTGGACCGTCTCAGGAGGTTCCGGACTGTGGACCGTCTCAGGAGGTTCAGGACTTTGGACCGTATCAGGAGGTTCAGGACTGTGGACCGTCTCAGGTGGTTCAGGACTTTGGACCGTCTCAGGAGGTTCAGGACTGTGGACCGTCTCAGGAGGTTCAGAACTTTGGACCGTATCACACAAACAAGATCCCACAACTGAAGGTGGGAAAAAGTGCTGCCTAAGTATGATCCCCAATCAGAGACAACGATTGACAGCTGCCTCTGATTGGGAACAATACCCGGCCAACAAAGAAATAGACAAACTAGAATGCTCACCCAAATCACACCCTGACCTAACCAAATAGAGAAATAAAAAGGCTCTCTAAGGTCAGGGCGTGACACTCGTACACAGATTTGGAGATGTTATCGCAGCGAAATTCTTATGTGCAGTAATATGTAACAATACAATAACAATGCACACATAATGCCCCTGAAATATCAGAACGAGCAATGTCAGAGTCAGGAATATAAATATATACTGTTTACAGTATAAATGGTGTGTATAGACAGTATATAAATAAATAAGGTGTGTACAGCAGTAGTTTTCTAGGATGTGTGTGTGTGGGGGGGGGGGGGGGGTCAATCATAGGACGCATTTAACTGTACTTGTGGGGATCAAAAGTCACCACAAGAATAGTAAACAAACAAAACATTTGTCAAATGCTATTTCTAGGGGGGTTAGGGTTAAGGTTAGGTTTAGGGTTAGTTTTAGATTTAGGTTTAGGGTTAGGGTAAGATTTTGGGATTAGGGTTAATGTTAAGGTTAGGGTTAGGGTAAGGGTTATGTTTAGGGAAAATAGGATTTTGAATGGTTTCCCCACAAGGTTTTGTTAAACAACACTGTGTGCGTGTGCGTGTGCGTGTGCGTGTGTGCCTATGAGTATGTGTGTGTTTGAGTGGGGAAAAAATCTCCCTGACACAGCACTTCACGCTGATCTGTCACCACTTTTGATCGGGAATATTACTCTATGACAGCTGGTGATAGCATCGTTCAAAAGCTTTCACAGAATAGATGTTTTCCCTATCCTAGTTTAAGAAACCATTCTGGTATCTCCTCTTCAGAGCCCCCAAAAAAACAGAGCTAGCTATAATTATTTGAATAAAAAAAGACTAAATGTCACTGATAATTAATTTCCTATTCTGCTCAAACGCAGAGCGAGAGAGAGGCGTAATCTGTTCAAGTCAATCAGATCCTAAATTCCTGTGACAAGCGCAATTCTAGATAAAGTGACTGTTCGATGGAGGGTTCTTAATTAATCTATTTTACCTTGTCATCACTTTTGCTTCGTGGAAGTCGTTCGGAAGGTACATTTAATGAAATAATGAGCAGTCATCTAGGAGTTTTAGGTGCTTTATCACTGTTAATGTCAATGCCAGGAGACAGTATGGAGCAGAACCATAGAGCTTTAGGCTCTTATTATCTGTCATGCAAGAGTTTTGACAGAGAGACATACTATATTGCATGTCTGACTTAGCCCTTACCGCAGCATTCAATGCCAGCAAAACATACCCTGATGACTCGGTTACACGTGATGCGTACAAGGCAAGCTGGTACGAGCTCCGCAAATCCATTAGGGATGCAAAAAGACAACACAGACTCAAACTTGAGATTGTTCGACAACAAACTCGAGACGTATGTGGCAAGGACTATAAACCATCACAGACTACAAAGGCATATCCAGCTGTGTGATGCCCACTGAAGCCTCACTCCCAGATGAGCTTAATACATTCAATGCTCACTTCTAGGCAAACAACACCAAGCCATCCAGGAAGACTCCCTCTGCTCCGGATGACCAGGTGCTTTTCGCTCTCCGAGGCTGACTTGAGGAAAACTCTCAGAGAGTGAACACTCAGAAAGCCGCTGGCCCAGGTGGCAACCCAGTCTCCGTCCCCAGAGTGGGCTCTGACCAGCTAACAAGCGTCTTCTCTGGAACCTTCAACCTGTCACTGTCCCAGACTGTATTCCCCACCTTTTTCAAGGAGACCATCGTCTCAGTGCCCAAGAAAACCAAGGTGACATGCCCAAATGGTTTTCACCCATTTTGCACATACCCCTGTCATCGTGAAGTGCCTCAAGAGATTGGCAATGGCCCACATCAACGCCAGCATGCCAGACACACTGCACTCACACCAATTTGCCTACCACTCCAACAGATCCATGGAAGATTCCATTTCCATCGCCATGCACACGGTCCAAACACATCTGGAAAAAAGGAACACCTGTTCCTTGACTACACTTAGAAAGAAAAGGGTTCCAACAGTGTTCTTTGTGGAAGGATATGGTTCTACTAGAAGAAGAACCATTTTTCTGGTTCTACCAGTCTTTTGAAAGACTATGGTTCTTTGTAAGGTAAAGGGTTCTACCTAGAACCTTTAATATCATAAGAACCGTTTTTGGAAGAAAGGGTTCTTTGATGATTCCTTGGAAGGCAGGAAGGGTTCTACATAGAACCAAATATAATTTCCCAGCATGCTCTATTGCAGGGAGATTTTTTAGAAGTGTTTGTTGTAATGTATTATCTGTGTTTTTGCACTGATTGGTTGATACATTTTATGCTACAAAAAAACATAGTTAAAAAAAAAACTAATCCAAGTAGTTAGTTATTGGATTTTTTTTCACCTTTATTTAACCAGGTAGGCCAGTTGAGAACAAGTTCTCATTTACAACTGCGACCTGGTCAAGATAAAGCAAAGCAGTGCGACACAAACAACACAGAGTTACACATGGGATAAACAAACGTACTGTCAATAACGCAATAGAAAAATCTATATACAGTGTGTTCAAATATAGTAAGATTAGGGAGGTAAGAAAATAAATAGGCCATAGTGGCGAAATAATTACAATTTAGCAATTAAACACTGGAGTGATAGATGTGCAGAAGATGATGTGCAAGTACAGAAACTGGGGTGCAAAGGAGCAAAAAAACAAAAAACAATATGGGGATGAGGTAGTTGGGTGGGCTGTTTACAGATGGGCTATGTTCAGGTGCAATGATCGGTAAGCTGCTCTGACAGCTGATTTTTAAAGTTAGTGAGGGAGATATAAGTCTCCAGCTTCAGTGATTTTTGCCATTCGTTCCAGTCATTGGCAGCAGAGAACTGGAAGGAAAGGCGGCCAAAGCAGGAGTTGGCTTTGGGGATGAACAGTGAAATATACATGCTGGAGCACGTGCTACAGGTGGGAGTTGCCATGGTGACCAGTGAGCTGAGATGAGGCGGTGCTTTACCTAGCAAAGACTTATAGATGACCTGGAGCCAGTGGGTTTGATGACAAATATGAAGCGAGGGCCAGCCAACGAGAGCATACAGATCGCCGTGGTGTGTAGTATGTGGGGCTTTGGTGACAAAACGGATGGCAGTGTTATAGACAACATCCAATTTGCTGAGTAGTGTTGGAGGCTATTTTATAAATGACATCGCCGAAGTCAAGGGTCGGTAGGATAGTCAGTTTTACAAGCTTATGTTTAGCAGCAAAAGTGAAGGAGGCTTTGTTGTGAAATAGGAAGCCAAGTCTAGATGTAATTTTGGATTGGAGATGCTTAATGTGAGTCTGGAAGGAGAGTTTACAGTCGTGCAGACACCTAGGTATTTGTAGTCCACATATTCTAAGTCTGAACCGTCCAGAGTAGTGATGCTAGATGGGCAGGCGGGTGCGGGCAGCGATCGGTTGAAGAACATGCATTTAGTTTTACTTGCATTTAAGAGCAGTTGGAGGCCACGGAAGGAGTGTTGTATGGCATTGAAGCTCGTCTGGAGGTTTGTTAACAATTCCACTTGTTAGATATCCTAACTCTGGCTGGATTCCAATTGGATTTACACATCACTTTGCAAGGGCAGCGTCATGTGACTTGCAGGCCTCATGTGGCCTGTAAACCAGCAGATTCCTAACAGCCCTGTGTTAGGGTCTAACTTGGCCCTCAAAGAAAGGCCTTATATATGTAACATATTGTCATAAATCATTCATTTTTAAAGGCTAATAAGGCTGGTGGATCTGTTCATCTAGAAATAATTTCTCCAAAGATAAAAGGGTTCTCGGTAGAACTGTTCATAAACGGTTCTAGTAGGAACCTTTAGATGATAAAATGGTTCTCGATAGGTAGAACCATATACCGGGGGTTCTTTGAAGAACCCTACATAGAGGGTTCTAGATAGAACCCTCTGCAAAGTGTTCTATCCAGCACCAAAAAGGGCTCCTCTACGGGGACAAAACCTATATGGTTCTACTTACTGTATGGTTCTACTTAGCACCTATTTTTCTAAGAGTGTACAGTTCAGCATTCAACACCATTGTTCCCGCCAAGCTCGTTACCAAGCACAAAGCCTGGACACCACCTTCTGCAACTGGATCCTGGAATTCCTGACGAGCAGACCACAGGCTGTGACTATTGGGGAAAAAAACTCCTCCACACTGACTCTTAACGCAGGGCCCCACCCAGGGGTGTGTGTCCTCAGCCCTCTGCACAACACCAACTCAATCATCAGGTTTGCTGATGACACCACAGTTGAAGGCCTGATCACTAACTATGATGATTCAGCCTTCAGGGAGAAGGTAAGCAAGTAAGCATTCTTGGGACACTGTATGCCATATGTATCCTGTACATACTACTAAACTATACATGGGCTTCTGCAGCTCCTTTCATTTGGCTCTGACTTACACCTTTATTTTGGCTGCTATAAAGATGTATGCTGGGTCTTTCTATAGAATTGAGTGTCAGGTTATAGTTACCAAAAATAATTTGACAATAACTGAGCTGTGAGCAATGCGGTTCTGTTTCAAGGTGTTTGCTTGTGATAAGTTATCATCTGAACCATCACTCCCTACTGAACTCCCAGTCAACTGTGATACATGATGGATCGTGATTGCCTGTAATCAATTTTTTACAGTGTGTGGCATGAAAAGCACGCAACCCTGCGTGCATGGCTACATACACACACACTCTTTCTCTCTCACACACACACTCACTGCCTCTCTCTCTAAACACACACACACACGCACACACACAAACACACACACACACTAACTCACTGCCTCTCTTTCTTTATACATACACACACACGCGCACACACACACACACACACACTATACACTATACACTATACACAGACTATACATTTACGTCATCAAACGTGATAGCCATTTTGTGGTGGCTGCTCAATTCATAGTTAATTCCCATGTGGACACGTTTAAACAACACAACATCTGAACAGTAACTGGAGGAAGCCTTTTCCACTCAGAGTTCAGATTTATTTGCTCTTCTTATCTTCCCTCTGATATCAACAAAACGGGGCCTCGCAAATCAGTGTTTATTCTAATAGAGCAAAAAATAATACATAGGAGGCCATTCAGTTCAGGACTCTGGCTGTGTCTCTCTCTCTCTCTCTCTCTCTCTCTCCTACCTCCCCTTCTCTGTCTCGCTGGCGCTGGGTGGGAGTATCATGTGCTGGGTGCAGTAGGAGTAGCGGTCGAGGGTTGTGGTTTACACTGATAAGGCTTGCTGAGGAAGTCCCTTCCCACTGTCTGAGGGCCAGAGAGGAAACAGCGGGTCAGCCTGTAGGGTCAGATAAACTTTACAGCCCTGGTGGATAGCACAGCCCCCAGCCAAATACTGCTCACATTTCCTCATCACAATCATAACACTGGATGGGGGCAAAATGAACGATAATAACAAGTTAGTGTAGTATATTGTGTGAATAATGTGTCTTTGGATTGGACGCACTGTCTTTGGAATTAGAGCATCCCTAGCCCCTGTAGACCTAACAGCAGTTAGCATAGAAAACATGTCGGATTTGATGTAACCTGGACCTTCGTAATCTTTCTCTCGCTAACTCTCTCTCTTCCCATCCTTGTTCTCTCTTTCGACTATAGAGTGAGTTGATATTCTTGGCATAACACTGTGTGTTATGATGTATCAACGCTGGGGGTGAGGCTGGAAGCAGCAGTTTACTCTGTGATGCTTGGTGAGGCAGGCAGGCAGGCAGGCAGGCAGGCAGGCAGGCAGGCAGGCAGGCAGGCAGGCAGGCAGGCAGGCAGGCAGGCAGTTCCAAAATTATTCACGCTGTGTAATATAATGCTGGAAGGAGCCCTGTTTGCTTTCAGGCATACAGTTATCCCATGCTATTGTTCCTGTGTCCTTATTTGATACATGAATGTTAAATGTGAGGAAATGGACAATGTGAGCTGGTCACGGACCGGTTTATTTTACAACACCATTGGTAGCATACTAGCTCAATTCTCCCTACAAGAGACTATATCAAATGATGCAAAGGATTTCTCAGTAGCCTAAAGACAAGGCATATAACAGTTGAGACAGAAATGTCACAAAAAGTTTTATTCTGACATCCGTAAAATGTTCTATTTTGGGTTGTAGACATTGTGAAAGGTTGGTTATGGGATGAATTTTGATGTATCCAGCCGTGACACACATTTCCCAAATGCACATGGAACCAGAGAGATGTGCCTTTTGTGCCCGTAAACCTTGTATTTAGAAAAATTCAATAAAACCTTTTTCTCCATTCCATTTGATTAAAAACCAAGAGCCTTCCCTCCACTCAATAAAGTCCGTTTTTGTTTTTTGTAATGTTCAATGCATTGGCCAAGTAATCAAGACTACTGATAAAGGGTTTGGCTCGTGAGACCGCTTTGAAATACGTCTTAATAACCAAAGAAAGATTTCTGATTAAAAGATCAAGTTTAGCAGCAGCAAAACAGTTGTAGGTTATTACATTATTTTTGCCAGCTCCTGTTATTAATTCGGAAGTGCGTAAAAAACCCTCCATGTAGGCTATATGCTCATCATGGAACGAGAGACGAGGTAATCTGGTGACACTTGTATTTAGAATCGTAGACGTTGTTTTTCTGTAACAATTGCTTGTTTCCCATTTCGTTTCGTGAAAAAGCCTTTACCCTACTATAACGAAAGCTCCTTCAACAGCAATGCGTCTGGTGTCTTTATAATTCACAAGTAGCCTATCCATAGAAGGATTCTACCCATGAGGCTTTCTGTCGTTCCACCCCAGAACAAGGCAGTTACCCACTGTTCCTAGGCCGTCATTGAAAATATCAATTTGTTCTTAACTGACTTACCCAGTTAAATAAAGGTAAGATACAATAAAAAATGATTCACAATTCACATAGGCCTACCTGCAGTGCATACTCCATTCGTCTTGGGTCCATCCCCATTTCCAAAGATCATCCTTTGTCCGGTTACGAAAGACGAGCTCCTCCAAACATACGCTATTGGAATTGTTCCATCCCATAATGCCATATCATCGGTAGGCCTCGTCTACATCTTGCGTATTGATCATGTGCCTCACACATACAATACAATTGACGGGAGTCGAGTCACTTTTATTAGAGGAGAAGTGCGATGCGTAAAGGCCCGTGCTCGTTGAAGCTAATTACAACACTGTTGACAGTCAACACTTTTTACTGTTGCTTTCACTCGTTACTGTGGCCTATGCAGTTTCATAAGCTGTAGGATCAATCCACGAGGGACTAGGATGACAACATTCTGTGCACCCAACCGAATTGAAGCTCACGATGAAGCAAGGACTGTCAATTACCTGCAGAAGTTGAGACAAATGCACATGCAGTATTAAGCCATGGAAGGCCTTGATTGGCCAGTGAGTGGCCAATCCCTTGTCACACAAAGTGTTATTCATCAAAACCCAGCCCCTTCGCGCCACCGCCGGCTATTGCGCTCCTAATAACAGTTGTCAAACCCCCCCTATAGACCTACAGCTCTACCGCCAGCACTTAGACTTACCACTGCGTGAGGATTGTTCAAATAAAGCCCCATGACTAAAGACAAATTCCAGGAAGCATTATCAGCTGATTGTCTCTGTAATATCCTCTGATTGCTTGGACATGGTGGTCACCTGATAACCCCTTCAGACATATAAAATGCTCTTATCTAATTTTCCCTTCAAAGTCATTGGATTCTTGCCACTGCCGAGCAATAAAAAGCTGGACAACAATCTGTTGAAACATTTTCTGGCATTGTTTTTCATAGCTTAGGGGACTCTTTGGGTTTTATAGATTTAGGGTAATGCTGTTTGATCTGTACTTCGCCAATGGGTAAATCTCTGGTGTGTGGGCATGGCCGGGTTCTGTCTAAATGCTGAATAACCCAGGTGAAGGGCATAGCACGGTGGCACTGCCAACTTTACTCTAAGTGTCCTGCCTGACTGGGAGCAGCTGTGGCCATGGCATCTTTACAGAGGGCAGCGTGATCTCGCTCTGTCTGTTTGTCTGTCTGTCTCTATCCCTCTGGCTTTCTCTCTCTCTCTGCCCTGTCCAGTCTGAGAGAGAACAGCTATTTCATTCCCCTCTCCTCTGTCTCACCTTCTCTCTCACATATTTAATACATGAATATCAATAATAAAATGTTTAGCCACACACACACACACACACACACACACACACACACACACACACACACACACACACACACACACACACACACACACACACACACACACACACACACACACACACACACACACACACACACACACACACACACGGAGGCAAGCAAGCTTTTACATACACACCTACGCTCACACACACGCTTACACAATGCATGTGCACACACTCTATCCAGAGTGACAGAGGGCCCTGTGATATTCACATATCCTTATCAATAGCACAACAAGCACCCCCAATTAATGTTATATCCACTGCTGTATGACAGCTGACCCCTCCACCTCTCCTCTTCTGACATTTGTGCACAAACCCTCCTGTAGGTGACAGTGGCTCACCCTCCACTCCTAATGAATGCAAATGATGCTGTCCGTTGGCCCATTAGGAGTGTAGTTCTTACACCACAGCATACCCTGTATCAACACTGTCGCCGTGGCCACCACTGTTTATTCATGTCCCGTACATACCTGATGAAGGAGCGCTCAGTTAAAACCTGACCCTCTAATGTTCATCTCTCTCTCACTCACTCGCTCTCTCTCTCTCTCTCTCTCTCTCTCTCTCTCTCTCTCTCTCCCTCTCTGTTTCTTCCTTTGTATCGCATCATAAGCAAGATTATCGTCTTCATAGTGTGTACATTGTTAAGCTGAGGATCTATCAGCGATGCCTTGACCCTGCTGTCCTTATCTGTGGACATTCCCAGCATGCACCCCACCCCACCTAACCCAGCCCAGAATCATTTTCATTTGAAAATGAAGCAAAAAACCTATCAAGCTGCAAAGATCCTCTGAGAATGGCTTCTCCAGATTGATACCCCCGTGCCCTGCAATCAGTTACTGGTTGAAGGTATGAAATGGAAAATATCCCATCTCTCTCGCTCTCTTTCTCTCTGCATCCTTCTCTCTCTCTATCTCCATCCCTCTCTCCCCCTCTGTCTCTTTGGCCTCTGAAAGCAGACAGTGATAGAGTGACGTCGTCATTCCCAAAGAGTCTCTCCTAGCTTTGCTTATTACTCCTTTCTCCATCATTCTAATGAAAACGTCGTCGCGATACCTTGCGCTCCCGCCACAAAATTGATATTCAGACCCCAGAGCGCTGTGATATCTTTATCCATCACCCTCCTCCCCGATGCACTCAGCCGCAAATGTGTCTCGTCTGGCTGGACGCTGCGGCACAGCAGGCCCATCCCTTATACGGATGGTGAAAATATGCTAAATAAAAACCATTGTCCTTCTACTGAGGAGGTACCTTTAGGCTAAAGGGAAATCTGAAGTTGAGAAATATCGGCCAAACTCTAGTGAACCACTGTGATTGTGGTCAAGGGCAAAGAGAGAAGATAATAAAGGAAGTCATAGGCTAATGCAGTGGTATTCAAAGTCGGGGTCACGGGGGAACTGCAGTGGGGTAAAAATAAATAACAAATAACAAAAAAGCACCTTTTTTATTAAGAGTACACACTATTGTATAGGACATTATACAACATTTTTGAGAAAGATCATTTGAAAATGACATTTTATTGAGTAAATGTGCAGTGGTTCCTCCTTTAAAAGTTGCGTCGTACTGCGGCACACCTTGTGGGCCTCTGCAGCATTCCGTGGCGCATCCAATTGTCAGCCATTTTTTCTGTTGATGCAAGTTAGTGCTAGTTTCACCACCAGAGGGCATCTTTAAGAAGCATTTGATAGTCTTCCATATTGGCATTAACAGATAATAAAAAAACATAATATGTAATAACATAGTATATGGGATTGATTTAAAGAAATTTGGCTTAATTAATTTGATTAATATTATGGTGTTTCTATTCCGAGAAAAACGAATAACAAAACCCTCAGGGTTTCCGTTAGGATGGAATGGAAAATATGGCGCTGTACGTGACGGTCGGGAGTAGGCTACAGCATGAGGTTTGGACAATTCTTCTAAATTGTTTGCCTTCATTAGACAACGTTGTTCCAATATTTCTATAAATCAGTGATATTTATTCCCATAGTAATTCGTTATGAATCCATAACTAAACCAACATCTGCATTTTGAAAGAGTATTTTTATCATTATTTTATTAACGAAAGCATCAAGATGCTGATGAAGAAATACAGTACTGTACAGTATATGCTTTACATTTGGATAATAAAGCATTTAAAGCATTTTGAAGATATAAGCCACCTGCATTTGTTTATTAGGCTATTGTGTAGTCTACAATACATATTGTAGTAAACATGGGAAAGTGCCTAATTCCTTACATAGGGGAGAGCAGGCCATGCCTGTACTACAGAATACGGGGCACAGGGGGTTCAAATCCCAGACAGGGAGGAAGCAGTAGGCTGTCCTTGTAAATAATAATTTGTTATTAACTTTCCGAGTTAAATAAAGTTTACACGAAGAGCATAACATTTCTGCACCCTAATTTTCTAATTCTTGTCTAACCAATGCCCAAACAGAGATGAAGTGAAAAATAAAATCAAATTGATTTATCAAGACCAGTCCTCATGCTTGTCTCAGAGCTGGGTGAAACGGTGCTAAAATATTTGGTGGCTTTTTCTTCTAACTTCAACATGCTCTTTAAATAAATAAAACCTACAACATTTTTAACAGCACATTACCCAACACGAGTGAGACTCATTTCGCCTGTGGTAGGCCTACAGTATATCTAAAAATATTTTTTGTTGGTTTCTTTCAATTTTGATAAGAGACGAAAATGCAAGGATATAAACGCTATTTGTTGATTTCAAAATCAAAATGAACCAATGTCATGGTTGTGGCATTAGATTTGCGGTGGGGTCGCGATACATTTTTGGAATACCACTCCGCTCATTGTTGCAGAGACGATGAGTAACCACCTGCCTGCCTTATTACAGTATGTCTGTCAAAGAAGGTCATGTACCTACCATTGAAAACCTACCCACCTACCTTGAAAAGTGATCAAATGTGAGGGGTTAACGAAATAAAGCATTTATACATGCATATCCTTGTGTATCACCCTGTCACAAAAGAGAACAATGAACGCCTGGTCTACTATAGCCTGCTTTAACCAATTTCCTCTCGGGGCAGGCCTCTCTCATGTTAACGCACCCCTGCCAAACCTCCTCCTCCTGGGCTTGGGGAGGAAGAGACGCCCCCCCCCACCTCCTCTCTGCTCCTTTTCCATCCCCTCATTGAAACCTTAGAGCCAGGCCCAGCCACAGAGCCAGACAAAGCATCAACTTTACAGCCATGCCTCTCCTTTTAACAGCATCCTTTAGCGTCAATGCTTCTCCTGAAGGCCCTCTAGATGTGTTCTCCAGTAGTGTATATCTTCATAGCTTTTATTACACAGTCTTAGAATATGATCACCTCCTTCAGTCCTTCAAGGTCACTCACTATTCATTTGTTGTAGTTTTCAAGGCCTCATTCTTTATTTTATGTGGAGTTTTATATTTCATAACGGCCCTTTGTCTTTCCAATGTCATTGGCTGTGTGTAGTTCACCGGAGTAATGACAGCATGGTTCATAATGAGTTCATTACATGAGTGCTTTCCTCATTAAAGTAGTGATATTCACACGATACTGCTCGGCTTCATTAAGCCCCTGTTGGTAATGTAGATACAGCACTGTGCCACTGTAAAAACCTGTGTCATTCAGCTAACAAGGGCTCCAGTCTCCATGAGCCACAAAGTATATCTGTGAGGCCTCATCACAGCACTCAAGGTCAAGAGCTAGACAAGAGCCAACACCATCCCTCCTTCTCTTTTGTATCTATCCTCTCATCTTTCTCTCTCATCATCGTACTGCTCTGAACCCCCTCTCTTGCCCTCTTAATTTTCTCTCCCTTTCTGCATCTCTATTTTCTCCCCTCTCTTTTATCTCTCTCAACGTAATATTCTAATGATCGAAGCCCCATACATTTCTTCATATCTATCTCGCTCTCGCTCCTTCTCTCTTTATCACACACTTGCGCACGTACACACACACACACACACACACACACACACACACACACACACATACACACACACACACACCTCTCTCGCTCCTAACATCATCCGTTCCATTATCAGGAATTGTCATCCACACCGCACTGGAAAGCCCACATTATTAACTTTACCTGTAATCCATTTACTCAGCTTAGATATCCATTTAGGAAGCTTCACCAGCTCTCCAGAGTGTAGCCAAGCTCCTCCTCCTCCTCCTCTTATGCTGCAGTTTCAGCCTATCCATATCGCCATTCAAACCTCCATCCCTCTTACCCAAATTTAAGTTCCTCATCCTCTACTCACAGCACACATCTGTGGAGTTCAATTTGTCAGAAACGAGTGCCCAACTCCACAAGCAGTGAAACTGTAGGCCTGTGTCAAGATCCTTTATCCCAGAGCTGCTGATCTAAGCAGTGTACCACTGAATTGCTGTGGTGCATTGCAGGTACACACTGTACCGTCGTTCGCACGGACACATACACACACACACTTTCTCTGGACCTGCTCAGGTCAATGGAAGAGTGGGTGGCAGTGGCTTAACGACAGGCGAGCAGTGGATGTGTGTTCCTACTCTAACACGTATATACCCAACAATACACCCGTACTTCCATTCCACCCTGGCTGTTTTTCCCCACCCACCTTCACCTACAGTGCAGGCAAAATATACAGGAGTAGCGAGGACCCAAATTCACTATGACAGTCAAAACAAATTATGGGAATCAATTGAGCAGCTGCTTTCTATTTGGCTAAATACCCCCTATTCATATAGAAAAAACAAGCGATACAATTATGGAACCGCTCGTTTGAAAAACGCCCTCTCTAGGCTTCAATTATGAACACTTTAGATGCTGGAAAAAAAAGGGAAAGAAAAATGAGAGACAGAACCTGTAAAGGGGGGGTCAGCTAAGGTCATCCCATCTGCACTGAAAGAGTCACGATGGTGGGCAGGGGGGCACAAACACGCCGGTGGTGCAGAGGGACCGCACATGAGAAGAGAATAGAAAGGAGAGGCAATTTCAGAGCGCCTAATCAGTCCAACTGTCAATGCCTAATTTCACAGTAACCCTTCAAACCCTTTTATTCGCTACATTAACGGAAGGTATTGTGAAACAACCCCTTTTAATGTGGTTAACAATGCATTAAATGACTTGATTAAGCGGCTGAATGAGACTAGGAAGCTTTTCCACAGGCGTGCCAAACACACTAGGGCTGAGGGGTAGGAAACACACAGATATATAAACACACTAGGGCTGAGGGGTAGGAAACACACAGATATATAAACACACTAGGGCTGAGGGGTAGGAAACACACAGATATATAAACACACTAGGGCTGAGGGGTAGGAAACACACAGATATATAAACACACTAGGGCTGAGGGGTAGGAAACACACAGATATATAAACAGTGGTAGATCTACAATGGGACATGTAGGTAAATAGAAATATTGCAGTTAAGTCGATATGAAATAGAGTCAAAATAGGTTGAGGTATGTTTGTAGCTAATAATTACACTGGCCAAAAGTTTGCATTGTGTTCTAAAATTGTGAAACTGATGGCCGAAGAGGTTGTTTTTGCTTTGGAGACTCACATGAAGTGCAAAAGGACAAAACAATGGTGAAGTGAAGGACATAGATTGATAGAGAGTAAACAACATAGCCTGTGGTAGGTACAATAAGCAATTCAAGTTAACTATGAGTTGCACAAACCATTGAGGTGTATGACTCTAGGCCACAGAACCGTTCTAAACCCCTGGAAACTCAAGGTTCGTTTCCTAACCCTGGTTCTCTGATCATTTGTGTGAGATGTATCACATAGGAGGATTCTTCCCAGGCGGCTTACTAACAAAGAACCAATCACATAACGTCTGTTGGAGACAGACAGGTCTAGTGGCGAATAAGGTGAGCCCCTCCCTCTTTATAAGGCGCCACTCACCCGTCTTCTGGTCATTCTCAAGCATGCCTCTATTCCTTGCAAATACAGTGATACATCTCACTTATTATCAGAGAACCGGGGTTACAAAAGTAACCCAGAGTTCTCTTTCAAATACTAATTTCAATGTATCACATATTATGGGGATATGGCCAACTCCTGCATTGCAGACATACTCTCTGAAGCCAGGGTAGTCCACTCAGAGGCTCTGACACCTAACAAAGGTGCTGTGGCGTCCAGTCGGTAAAACCTCATAAACTTATGAGGGGTGGCCCAACACGCTGCATCCTAAAAAATTTTTGTAAAGAGATGCCTTTAATCAATGAGCCCTAAGGCCTTTGCTATTATAAGCAAATATACTAATAGCCTCCGCTATCCAATGGAATAGCCATTGACGAGAGAGGGGCCTACCCTTGCAGGGAGGCACCCAAGAAACAAAGAGTTGGCCGTTCTTGCGTAATACTCTTGCTCTATCCAAGTAAATGCTCAAAGAGCGTACTATACACAAACAGTGGATATGCTCCTCCTCAGTAGAAAAGAAGAGAGGCGGGTGGAAAGCCAAAATCACTAAGATGAAGCAACTAAGTATTGCTGACCTTAGACATAAAGGCAGGGTTAGGCAGCCAAGTTACCTTGAATAACCCCGGGGCAAACTGCAGGCATAAGGAAAATCAATAAAGCGGTTTTGAAGGAGAGACGTTTCTCCACGTTTTCCAGCGGCTCAAAAGGCTGCTCTCAAATAGCCTAAGGCACAATAGACAGGTCCCAAGATGGTGGCTTATGGCTTGGAGACGGAACCTAAGTGATGCGCCCCCTTCATAAAATGAATTAACAGGGGATGCTTCCCTACTGTTACTGTCGAAGCCTATATGACAGGCCGATATAGCAGCTGAATAGACCTCTACAGTGAGGAAGGTTTTCCCTCTGTCCAAAAAAAGGTCCTGCAAAAAGCATAGCACTTCAGATACAGAGCATTGGTAAGCAATGATCTGCCTTAGGTCACACCACTTCTCAAACAACGCAAAATCTCTTTGTTCGCTTTGGGTTAGTTACGATCCCTATCTGATAGTACCTGCCAGGGCTCATCGGAAATCAGGAGAGTGATCTCTGCCAACCAGAGCTTCCCTGGCCATCGTGGGGCCAGGGAAGCCTTGTTCACTCACTCTGACTAGAATGGGGCATCAGACATAGAGGAGGAAAAGAATTCCCTCTGGACAACAAGTCTGCTCCCACGTTCACTACGCCTGGGACATGTGTCAAGCGTAGTGATAATAGGTGTGCTCTGATTCACAAAATCATATTGACAGGTAGCCGGTGTAGATGCAGAGCACGAATGCCACCCTGGTGGCTGATGCATGCCACCACAGTCTGTCATGACCAGGATGAGACAGTTCCGAAGGGAGGGTAGAAAATGTTTCAATGAAAGGAACACTGTCAGCAGTACGATCGTGGATTATACGAGCGTGCCTGCTCTTTCGCGTACAACTGCACCTCACCCTGTGGTCATCACCACGTTCCTCGTTGATACTACCCCTAGGTGAATGCCTGAAAAGAAGATCGAGGGGCTCTTCCAATGTCGGAGAGCTGAGAGACATTCTGTGGTCACAGTTATCTTTTGATTGTAGTGACGTTATGTTTACAGTCCTAGTGGTACTACTGAGATGGTGGACCCATCAACCACAGCAGTCAGAGACACGTACTGAGTGTGACCGAGCACCCCCTTCGGTTAACAGGGAGAGGCAATTTCGGAACGTCGTGATTCGGCCGTTCTATAGTGTAGCCTGATAAGGAAGAGAATCTAGCTTGACGCCTAGGTATTCTATTCTCTGTGGTTGATCTTCAACCCTAACTCTGTGAGGTGGGTTACAAGGGAAGCTGTGTCTCGCACTGCTTGCGCCAGTGACTGGGAGCAAAGCAGGTAATCATCTATGTAGGCAGGGGGAGACCCGGTTGCGATGGTACCTGGGTCTTCAGGGCAGGTGGTGGCCAGGCTAGCCTTGACATTCTAGCTGACCTTGAAAACCTAGCAGGTGGGTCGGTTAAGTATGTAAGCACACAAATTACTGAACATTATTTGAACTATGCAAGAGAGCTAAGCTGGCATTACGATAGCTGAGGTAGGCTGTGTGAACTAGGTTAGCAGAGGTACCCTTCCAAAAAAGAATTGATTGCGGCAACTTCCCGCAAGTTTTGGCAAATTTGACGCAAACTAAATAATGTGCCATAAAATGTTGCCAGAAGATTGCAAATGTTTGCCACTACTGGTGAATCTGCTGCAAACCTTTGACAACAATCACAGTTATTGAAACACATTTTGTAGCTATGTCAGTTTCAATCTGTTAACACCACTGACTGGCTAGCTAGAGCTATTTTTAGCTATAATTGTTTCAATTGATGTAATTGCTAGCTTGCTAACTAATGATTTGCCTAAACACTTATATTTTTAGGTGAATACGTTGCTGTCTAATACCAATAATATGTATGTCAATGCTGCTAGTGTCACTGTTCAGTAGCATGTTAGCTAGCACAACAGATAAGGTAGCAACAATAGAGCTGACTTGACATGTTGGAGGAGGCTGCATTGGGAAGAGGACCTCCCTGATGCATCAACACCCTGGAAAGATGTTTGTGGTGAACTCGCTCATAACACTTTTTTGAGTGATAAATGAGTTTATCATCTTGAAACTTGATAAGGTAAGCAAATACATCTATTATTCTCATAAATGTAGCCTATATATTCATTATTTATATTATTCTGATCTTTCATTGCTTGAAACTAACGTTAAGAGCTAGCTCCTCTTGATCATGTGATTCCTTCTCTTTTTCTTTCTAAAAGCAATCAGTTACAAGGCAAATAGACAGATTGAGGGCTTCAAACTAAAAGAGAAATGTCTTGCATGCATGACTTTTAGATGTAAGTAGCCTAGTGGTTAAGAGTGATGGACTGAACTGAAAGGTTGCTAGTTTGAATCCCAGAGCCAGCTAGGTGAAAAATCTGTCAAGGTGCCCTTGAGCAAGGCACTTAACCCTAAATGCTCCTGTAAGTCAGAGCATCTGATAAGCTAACAATAATTCCTTTTGGAAAAATAATATGATTTAGGCATAATTCAATTTGATGTTGCTTTTCTTCTACCCAAGACTTTTACACCTGAGTCAGGAATAAAATACAACTAGGTGTCACATCTACACCCACTCCCCCTCTCCAGCGCTCAACGTTGCTGGTCTACTAACCACCGGTCCTGGCAACCCATCCTTACGCACACCTGGCAACCTTCATTACACACACCTGGCAACCCATCCTTAAGCACACCTGGCAACCTTCATTACACACACCTGGCAACCTTCATTAAACACACCTGGCAACCCATCTTTAAGCACACCTGGCAACCTTCATTACACACACCTGCGCCTCATTAGGCACACCTGGACTTCATCACCTCACTGATTACTTCCCCTTTATATAGTACTCCGTTGGTCTCACTTCTACCAGGCAATATTGTTTATGTTTCCATGTTTAGATGCTTTTCTTGTTTTGTGTTGGTCAATGGTCTTCCTCATTAAACTCACTAACTGAACTTGCATCCTGACTCCCTGCGTCTACGTTACAGAATATTTCCTCTCAAAATGGAAGCAGTAGCCAACTGAGACATTTCCCCAGATGTTCGGCGAACAGGGAGACCTACTTCACCTCTACCATGATCAGCTGGCGCAACTGGGGACAGCGATGGATGAGGTCCTCTGCATTCTTCAACATCTAGAGCTTCCCCAAGGGGCATTAACCACAATGAGCAGAGGGTTCCAGTGGACAACATTCTAGATCCCACCATCATCCACGATATCCACCTTCGCCGTCCGGACTGGCCCGCTCATCGTCTTCGGGGCCATCCTCCTGGGTGGTGTGTACTGTGGCTGTAGTCGCACGTCAGGGGGTGGGGTACGGTCACGTTCGCTCCCTCTCAACATCGCACGTCTACTAACAACCGGTCCTGGTAAACCATCCTTACGCACATCTGCTCCTCATTAGGCACACCTGGATTTCTTCACCTCCCTGATTAATACCCTTTATATAGCACTCCGTTGTGATCACCCACCAGGCAGTATTATTTGTTTCCATGTTTAGATGCTTTTCTTGTTTTTTTTTCCGTTAAATTGTCTTTGTCATTTAACTCACGAACTGCACTTGCTTCCTGACTCCCTGTATCTACGTTACACTAGTAGACAACTAGCTCTTAAGTCCCTAGTCTAGACTTCCAGCAACCTCGCCAAGTTGAGTGAACAAACTCCCTCACGACGCCAGGACAGCGGAGTCAATCACCACCTTCCGGAGACACCTGAAACCCCACCTCTTTCAGGAATACCTAGGATAGGATAAAGTAATCCTTCTCACCCCCCCCCCCCCTTACTAGATTTAGATGCACTATTGTAAAGTGGCTGTTCCACTGGATGTCTTAAGGTGAACGCACCAATTTGTAAGTCGCTCTGGATAAGAGCGTCTGCTAAATGACTTAAATGTAAATGTTAGCTTAAGCCTTGCAGCGTGTGCTATCCAAGTCTCGATAGTTAGCTGTAAGCTATCAAGCTTTCGCCTCATGGGTTAGCCTGAGAAAGTGTGTGCTTTCTTTGTCTCTCGACAAAAAAAAAAGTTTCTCTTGACCATCAAGCTGTGAAGCTAGGACGGTCAGTCTAGTCAACACGACATATTGGAAAGTGGGCTGAACTGAAGAGAGAGGAGAGCTAGCAATTCTACCTATCCAGGTAGAAAATGTAGCTAGTACAGTGCTAGCCGAAGGAACCCTCATGACTGTGGAGCCACGAGACTAAACCCCTTTTAATGGTGGTCTAGATGCCACATACGAGTTAGCTTTTCAGCGTGGGTTTAACCAAGTCTCGATAGCAGGAGCTGAGGTCCTACGTTGGCAGCGTTAACCTCAGTTAGCCTGAGATCAGTTAAGGAAGAAATGGTTCTAGTCGTGATGGGGGGGAGCTTTAGGAGCCATGGTGATTCTTCCGCAAGGAAGAGAGGTGAGAATGAACAGGGGATGGGCGAGTGGCGCGTTACAGTGTCTTTAGAAAATATTCATACCCCTTGACTTATTATATATTTTGTTGTGTTACAGCCTAAATTCAAAATGGATTAATATTTAAAAAATCTCATCCATCTACACACACTATCCCCTAATGACAAAGTGAAACATGTTTTTAGAGAAACAATAAAATGTTGATTATGAAATACGTAAATATCTAATTTACATAAGCATTCACACCTGAGTCCATAGTTTGTAAAAACACCTTTGGCAGCGAGTCCTTCTGGAAAAGTCTGTAAAAGAGCTTTCCACACATTTGCCAAATATTCTTTAAAAAATTATTCAAGCTCTGTCCAATTGGTTGTTGATCATTATACAATCATGTTCATGTCTTGACATAGATTTTCAAGTAGTTTTACGCCCAAGCTCTAACTCGGCCACTCAGGAACATTCCCTGTCCCCAAACATTTTGTATTCAGGACAAAAAGCTAATTGCGTTGCAACATTTCTTTGCAGTATTACTTTAGTGACTTGTTGCAAACAAGTTTCCTTCTTTTCAGTCTGTCAATTAGATTGGTAATGTGTAGTAACTACAGTGTTGTTGATTCAACTCTGTAACTATTTTAACGTCACCATTGGCTTAATGGTGAAATCCGTGAGTGGTTTCCTTCTTCTCCAGCAACTGAGTTAGGATGCTTGTGTCTTTGCAGTGACTGGTTATACTGATACACCATCAAAAGTGTAATTTATAACTAATTTACACTATTCTCAAAGGGATACTTGTTTTACCCATCTACCAATAGGTGTCCTTCTTTGCGAGGCATTGGAAAACCTCTGGACTTTGTTGTTGAATCTGTGTTTGAAATTCACTGTTTGACTGAGGGAATTTAGAGATAATTGCATGTGTTGGGTACAGAGATGAGGTAGTCATTAAAAAAATATATTATTAAACATTATTATTGCACACAGTGAGTCCATGCAACATATTATGTTACTTGTTAAGAAAATGTTACTCCTGACCTTATTCAGGCTTGCCATAACAAAGGGGTTGAATACTTATTGACACAAGACATTTCAGCTTTTCATTTATAATTCATTTGTAAAAAAATGTTTTCAACATCATTACTTTGACATTATGGGATATTGTGTGTAGGCAAGTGACAAACAATATCAATTTAATCAAATTTAAATTCAGGCTGTAACACAATAAAATGTGGAAAAAGTCTAGGGGTGTGAATACTTTCTGATGGCACTGTATGAAGAGGGAGGGGCCTCTCACCTCATTCGCAACTCAACCTGTCTGTCTCCGAAAGAGATTGTGTGATTGGTTCTTAGTTAGTGAGCCGCCTGGCTTGAATCCTCATATGTGAAACATCTAAACGAGTATTTGAAAGAGAAAAGCGTTGACGTGTGTCATTATAGCAACGGCACAGGAGGTGTTCTGGTCCAATCGACTGCCAATATGACTAAAGGCTTGAAGAAATCTCATAATTTTACGACTTTCAATTTTCAGCTTGAGTTGAGCTTGTAAAGCCCTTTAATGCTGATACCATCAGTGCAATTTATTTTTTATTTTTTTTAAGAACAATTTAGCGGTGCCATATTTTTGGTGCTTAAAAACCCAGGCTTAACCAGCACTGATTGGCCTATACCGCAAAGTTTGGCCTGCAGGAGCAGGACTGTGGGGCAGGGAATAAAGCAGGAGGGTTGGACATAACACTCAGGGTTGTAAAACCGTCCAAGCCCTGTCTGACCCTATGAATTCCTGGTGTACATCTTACCTCATCACTGACACACATGAGGACCTGCCCTCCTCAGGATGGCTGGGATAAATGCTCACACAGCGCATAACACCCTCCGTAGCCTTAAAGGTCTGACCCTCTCATATCGAGCTGGACTGATAATATTTCCCGTTGTTTATTTTCTTTACAATTCAACAGAGAGGATAAAAAAGCAAACAAAAAAAAGGGAAAATTGGCCTCAATAGCTTGAAGGGAGGGTGTGCGTAAGCTTTGCCCAAAAAGTCCCTCAGTTTCTGGGACTTATCTTGGCGAGAGCTTTGTGGATGCGTTGCCCTGCCAGAGACAGAGGTAGCTTAGGACCAGCTGGAATAATATGAGGAGGGATGACACATCCTCTATAAACAACAGTGGAGAGGGGTCGGGGAGGGGGTCAACGCGCCCCTCTAGGAGGCCTGCCCATGACATGGAGCGCCCCACACAGACAAAAGGTGGGAAAAGGAGAGGGGTAGGAGGGGGCACAGTTGGCACAACTTGAAGTACACTCCTCACTGGACGTGTCAGGCTGTCAAAAGAAAAGGCACTCTTTAGTGGTGACGAGCCATGGGAGCCTTTCGCTGTGTGTGTGTGTGTGTGTGTGTGTGTGTGTGTGTGTGTGTGTGTGTGTGTGTGTGTGTGTGTGTGTGTGTGTGTGTGTGTGTGTGTGTGTGTGTGTGTGTGTGTGTGTGTGTGTGTGTTTGTGAGAGAGTGAGTGAGAGTGAGAAAAATATGCTTGTATGAGCATGTGTGTTACAGAGTGTCTCTCTGTTACAGTATGAGCGTTAGAGATAGACAGGATAGGCCTTCCTCCAGTTTGTTACATCAACGTTATGACCTATGGTTATAATTTGTGGTACAGGTTGTAACAGTCGAGACCACCCACACCAAGCTCTGCCCACAAACTAAAATTAAAACTGTTCTCAGGGGCCCATCTTTACCCCATTAAAAACTCATACCTCAAATTTCCCAACTGTCTAACTTTAGAACTTACAGTATGCACAGGGCTTCTTCCTCCATATTGGCTTTCATTAACTTGATATCACATCTAGCATATCGTTGACCCAGGGGAAATCCCCCTGAGTAAATGTGATGTCAGCAAAAACAAGAATAACCTCACCTGTGGAGGCAGTGAAATGGATTATAATCACTAAAATGATACAGGATATAAAGAAGTGCTGGAAAATATTTTGTTGGTTCCATCACAGTTATTATGATTATGCAGTGATCTTAGATAATATTCCACTTTCATAGTACTGACTGCAGTACTATGAACCAAATATTGGTCTGTAAGCTGTTCTTTTTCATCAGCCGCTAAAATATTACACACACAGTTTATTCAGAATCTAAATGTTGTAGAATATTGTGGTATTTATTTTACAGCATACGTAATTATCCTAATTATTGTGACCTACTTTTTAATTTCACAGTTGGAAGCCATTTTCGGTTCTTTCTTTCTGGAACTTTTTAATTTAAATGTCATTAAGTAAATGAAGTATTGTAATTTAATTTACTCTGACTGCAGTGTTTTTTTCATGAATGTAGATTAAATAAAAACAATTTTCAGTTGGACAAATTTGTCTCCAGCCCGACACTCAATCCTTATTTTCAAAAAACAAGATACATTTTCTCCTAAATGTGTGGTTAATATCCCTATGGACAGTTTGGTGTTATAAATCAGTACTTTGATTAAGTTATTCCATTAGGGAAGTTGGCAGGAGTGACAGTCTACTGTTGAAGCCCACTGGCACATATCAAAACTGTTGTAATGGACAATGGTGGGAATGAACATTGGTTTGGATGGACAATGGTTCAGTCTAGGTGCGACACACAGAAACCTAATTGGCGGTAGTTTATGTAATGTGCATAGAAGGACCACCAGCTATCCGTCAAAAGCCTGTTTCGGCATCGGTCTATTTTTTTTTTTGTTGCTTGTAGTTATGTGTCTAAATATTCAAACAATGTGAATGCGGAGATACAAAATATCCCCCAGTGACAAAATGTGGTGTACCTACTGACATCTCACTCACTTTGACCTATGACCTATGACATGGTGATCCCTTTGGAAGCTTGTAAGAGGTGAATTGGCCAGCTTCTGTTTGGTCAGTGCTCGGAGGCACCAACTAACCCCCAGCCCCAACCACAGTCACAGTGAAGGATAGCTCTGTAGCTCTGATCACAGTGCTTAGTGCCCCTAGTCCCACTTCCCACAGCTTGATGTTCTGTGGTGCAGATGCTTGTCATAAATATTCATAAAAGGGCCTAATGATAATCATTAGTCCAGCTCTGTTTCTTTGCCTTGGCAGGCCCCCAGCCAGAGCCCATAGCCAAAATGACTCTTGACCTCTGCACTCTAGTGGCGGGCATGATGGATATGGGCTGTCAACATAGACAGCACGTGTGGATCTCTCGTCACACTGGCTCATAAAAGCAACACATAATTAACATGCACCATGCACACGCGCACATCTGTACACACACATATACACACACTACACACACACACACACACACACGCACACACACACACACACACACGCACACACACACACACACACACACACACACACACACGCACACACACACACACACACACAGACTAGACTTAACCGATTTCCACCAGTGAACACACCCTCAGAATAATTAGCTTGGTAGAGTAGGATGAAGAGTCAAGAGGCATGTGTGTCGTGAGTTTGAGTGTATATGCCAGCGTGTGTGTTTTTAGGGAACGGGGTGGGGGGTGAGTACTCTCTTGTTACCGTCCTGTTGAAAAGGGTTCAGACGTGACAGACGCCCACTTCTTAGAGCCATAATCCTCTCTGAAAGGATCAAGCACAAGCACACCTCTTCCAGGTCAGAGAGAGAGAGGATGAGATGGGTGCCACAGGGACAAGAGGGATATGAGAAGGGAAATAGATTCTGAAAGAAGGATATAGAGAGAAAAGGATATGTTGACAGAGTGCTGAAATGCATTCTGAAAGCTGATAGGGGTGAATGACCCCAAGGGCTTCCCCACTAACTGTGAGTGTTTAAACATAGCCAATGGAGGCATAAGTAAAAGGTGAATGGCAGGGGCTGGTTGGAGGTCTACCTCCATATGTTCCCTCCCTCTTTCTTCTCCACCCCTCTCTCCATAGCTCCTCTCCTCTGGATTCCTGACAGCTTCCTCTCCTAAGCATTTGAGACCTCTATAAATCGTGGGGATTAAAAAAAAAACAAGCTGTAGGTTTCCTTCAAATTAAACTGGGGCAGAATCACTCAATAATCCACCCACGAAAAAAGGCAGCACATTGACTTTGGCAGGCCGCCCACTTGCTAGGAACAGGATGCAACAAGAGAGAGGGGGAAATAAGTAAATACATAAATGAATGGAGGCATAAATAAATACTTATATAAATGATGAGAATCACATAGTGTTCCCAGCTTTGTGAAATTACATGCTGACATTCAGATAAATATGCTCTGCACTTAATTTGAATTTTTGTTTACTTTCCGTCCAGTTTACTGAAATATGTTATCTTGCCATAACTCCTCTCTGACAGCTCTGCTTTTGGGAAACTTTCACCTCAAAGCAAAATGAACCTTTCCACAATTTATTGTGCTCTCTGGCTACATCAGCACAGATGTGGCACACTTAGAAGCATCAATGGGGATGATGATTTATAGTTGTAAGTCTGTTCATTCTCATCTGCAGCCCTGTAATTTAAATGACCAACACAGAGTTGTGTAACTTTTTCACGGATCGATGGAAATAGTCAGACAAGTATTTGTGTAATGTTTCAGTGTGTGGATTTCTCATGCAGGATTCCTCTTTATTTGTAATATTATATTTGTAATGGGAGGAACAGTTAATTGGATAGGTACGCTGCCATTGACTTGACACTCAGACACTTGCCTCGGTGAAGTCAGGCATATATGGAACTCAGGTGTGTGTGAGGGATGAGTAATGTACTTGGTCTGCCTGGTCTTGTAAGGGGGAACACAGGGTAAGGGTGGAGGGTGAGAAGCACAGAGTGCACTAGGTCCTCCAGGTCTGTAAGAGGGGGGGGGGGGGGGGGGATATAGGATAGAGGTGAGGGGTAAGGATTGCGCTTCACAAAAAAAATGCTGAGTTAAAAATGACTCAATTTGGGTAAATGTTGGACAGAACACATGTTGGGTTATTTTGGCCCAGCAGTTGGGTCACTTTACAATGCACTGCTAGAACCAGGTTATGTTGTTGATGCTGGGGTTATTGAGTTACAATCGGAGATGTGTTTGAAATACGTACTTTAATTGCTTCTAAGTTTTCTTGGTGTGTTGTATTATACTGTGCCAAACTACACTGTAATGCATTTTGTAACAAGATACTTTCAAAAGCTGTCATTTGTATTTTCAAAATACAAAATACTTTTCTACACATTTTCTTACTGAGTATTACTCTAATGACCCCTGTCCCGAAACAAGGCCTAGGTATGCTTTGCAGTTGTTTATTTTCACATCTACATTTACATTTCGGTAATTTAGCAGACACTCTTATCCAGACGGACAGTGTAAACAACATATCACAGTCATAGCAAGTACCCATTGCTGAAAATGTTGTTGCTGCTTGGCCAGCTAATTGCAACTGTATTTTTGTATTCTACAACAGACAAGATTAATCTAAGTTACATTTACTCTCATAGTTCATTCAGCAGACACCCTTATTACATAATAGTGCCATCAGACTTTTGATAACAATTTAGGGTGAAAGGGTGCCACAAAATTATATATATGTACAAATGACAGCTTTCGAAAGTATCTTACAAAATACATTGTGTAGTTCAACCCAGTGTAATACAAAATACATTGGAGTGTAGTTCAACCCAGTGTAATACAAAATACATTAGAGTGTAGTTCAACCCAGTGTAATACAAAATACATTGGAGTGTAGTTCAACCCAGTGTAATACAAAATACATTGGAGTGTAGTTCAACCCAGTGTAATACAAAATACAAAATACTTTATGCATTTCAAATACATGTAACAGAAAATCTGGTCATAGCCCAATAACCCAACTAATTGACCCAAGTGCTGGGTCAAAAATAACCCAACGTGTGTTCTGTCCACTGTTTTCCCAGCGCTGGGTTATTTTTTAGAGCGTAGGTCTTCCTGGTCTGGTTTTCCTCCCCTGGGATATGTTGTTGGCACTCCGCTGTTTGTTTGAGCCTCTCCTCAACACTCCCACTCAGTCCAGGGGAGCTCCTCAGGGTGCAATGTTGCACCTTTCCTCTGCCATTCTAAAGTAGAGCAGGCCTTAACCGGCATACAGATTCATCTGCTCATGTGGGGAGAGCATAGAGAGTAGAGCCAGTGTTAAATGAAAGCACTGAGAACGTGGACAGCAGGGCTCTGGTTCTCACTGCAATGTTCTTAATGTAATCTGTATGTCCGAGCGTTTTGGCTGGCTGTCTTGTGACTAGCGTATTCTGAACCATGCCTCATTGAGTTGGAGTGAAAATTATAGCTGGCCGTTTTCGATATTATCTGTTCATACTGTGGAACCTTGAGCACAGTTTACTGGTTTACAAAGATAACTGAAATGTTCTGGTGGAATTTCAGCCAAACCTTATTTGAAGTCTTGCTTGTACATAATTGCTCAATGCATACATCTTGAACAACGGCGCTGTTGTGTTTACTTAATCTAATGGTTTAATTTGATGTGTATTGCCGTTTGTAATCAGATATTTACATAAAGTGTTAGGAATATTGCTTTAAACCATACTTAGGAAACTATAGAGACAACTTTTCATTCATATTCTCACATTATAAGTGTTTTATAATCAGCTTTGGGATACTCAGCAATGAGAGCTTTTCAGAAGGTGTTTCTTGCGAGTGAATATCTATAATGAGCGTGGTGTGTGCCAGCTCTATGGTATTTTCATTTGACGTTGTCGACTCAACATCTCAGAGGGTGAATTTTTAGTCTCTCAATGGTACCGTTTCACACTTCTAGGCCATTAGTCCAAGTCATTGATTTCACTTTTTCGGCTTTCACATCTGTTTTATGTTAGACGTCATAAATGTGAAGTGTATATACCAAGGTCATGACAGACAGATGGTGCCATAATGATTTTCAGCAGCACTCACCCAGTTAGCAGTAAAGGGAGTACTGTACACGTTCCTGATTACGCTCCTCTCACAGAGCTCTACTGTACCTAACACCAGGCGTTTCTTACACACCGCCGCTCGGAATGAGAAGGAAGCCAAAACACTGGCGTAACCTTCAAAGAACAAATTGTCACCTTTTTGGTAGGAAGAGCAGGGTACATTACGCTTCAATTGTAGCGCATTCCACCTATTTTATTTGCATGGCTGTCACTTTAGGTTGCTGAGGAGCTTCTCACATTCACAGGGTTGTTTGTACTTCCATTTAGCTCTGGGCTCATCCCTGAACCGTCGTCACTTACTCGGCGCTTTTTTCTCTTTTCTTTCTGCTGCCTCTCACTGTTGGTTGGTGGGTGTGGGAATGGATTTGGGGAAAGACCAGAGGTGAGGAAAGGAGGCTGTGTGCCACAATGCAGTTCAAAGGGAAAGGAATAAGACACTGAATTAGACAGGACGGCGCACAAAGAATCAGCAACCATTAAAGGTCAACGTCATGAGAGGCGAGAATAGCCACTCGACAGTCAAACCAAAAGACATATTTCTGTTGCTGCATTTCTCTGTAGAAGCTCTCCTCAGCATGTAGCCAGCCAGCGTGGAGCTTCACGTAGCTTGAGACGACATTGGAAGATCACACAATGCCCTAGAAACTATTTCACAGGCCTCGACGAGGAGGATACAGCAGTCCAGCTGGCGGACATCGAGCTGTTGTATACCTCTTAGAGTTATATATTGATCTATTATTCCTCAGAAGGCCATGTTTTTCGTCTTGGGACCGTAACTGAGTGCTTTGTACATCTGTGTCTGCCTCCCATGATCTGCTTGGATGTTCGGCAGCCCACTCGTTTGCTGCTCCTCTCGCCAGTGCAGTGAAAAGTGAAAAACAAGATTAAATAAAAAGCGAGGGAGAAGAAAAGAAGGATAATAATTCTGACAGGTTAGGCAGGGCGACATGCGGCGAAGAGCGGCGAAGTGCACCACAGCCTGGAGTTGAAGACAGTTTGTGTCTTCCCACGAAGCACCATTGCCCAAGGAAATAAAAACATTCCCAAACGTTTCAGCAGAAGGCGGGAGGAGTGGGTAAAAAACCAAACAGAAGTGTATCTGCGGTATGCCTCACCCCCTCTTTTTCTCATCTGGCGGTGAATCAGTAATGTGGGTGAGGGCTAGGTGTAGAGCAGAACCTGCCTGTGTTTTCTCCCTGGTGGGAGTTGACAGGAGTTGATTGGCAGAGATTGACAGCTTCTTTGTTTTAGTTGTGACATTTTCCTCTCCCTGGCTCATGCTGCCTGACTGTGTGGGCTTATCCCCTTGTTTGCACATTATGTTTGAGAGGCGAGAGGTTTCCTGCTGAAACGCACAGCTACATGTTCCTAGCTGCAGGCATGCCCTGCTAACTACGTATATTTGGGTTGCTGGGTTTTTCTCCCTCCGCTGCATATTTGATATAAATTACAGAACAATGCACATTCTCTCTCTCTCTCTCTCTCTCTCTCTCTCTCTCTCTCTCTCTCTCTGTCTTCTTCTCGCTCTCGCCCTCTTTCACACACAAACACACACAACATGCGCACATACACAAGGCAATAAAAGTGGAGTGAGGAGAGAGGAGAAGATTGATGCTCTTCAGTTTGGGTCTGATCTTTACGGACCACGGCACTTACCACTGACCGCGGGGAGAGCAAACAGGGGAGTCTGGTGCCATGCCCGCACGAGCACCACTGAGCACCCAGTCAGAAACACTAAATTACAGGTCTCTCATGCCAGCAATTGGGAATACTTTACAATTTCCCCCCGAGACCAAATATGAAAGCCATAATCCACAAGGCAGAGGCAAGAAATATGAGGCTGGCATATCTTAACACTCTGGGTGCCTTTTGAGTTTTAACGTCCCTTATTATTCACAGCCTGGCCATGAAATGAACAGCCCAGTTAGGTTGGTGATGACGACAGTGTCTGGAAGAGTGGAGGCCACTCCCACCTCAAGTTGCCTTTTTTTTTTCCAAAATGTCTGCCTGATGATGTGGCTTTCTAATAGGGTTCTGCTGGGAATGACATTGTTCTGTTTTTGCTCAAATGAGCCACACACGATTAGACAAAGCCGCTTGCTCCTTGGCAGGCCTAAACATGTCAAAATGAGTTATGTTTTTTCACAATTTACGCTAGTAAAGCAGCACGGTCCGACAACTGGTGCAAGCTCACCTCTCAAACCAACAGGGAAATTAGAAAGACATTTCAACTAATCAAACGTCTTAATTACGCTCCCAACATTTAATGGGTCTAGCAAACCGACTTTCGGCACACAGTGCCATCGTCAGGGTGCGGGAACTTTGGTTGCTAGACCCATTATCTGTTTGGGAGTATAATTACAGTGTCCCCCTTTCTTTTGTTTTATAGTTTACTCTCTGTTAGTCATCACCTCGACGAAACATTTTTAGGTGTGCGTCGGCGTATGCCTTCAAACATCGCCATTCCCCTACTTTTTTTTCTTCCTGTTTTTTTTTCTCCCTTATTGTTCTAATCTAATCCCTTCCACCGATGCTGGGCCCATTCTTTTATAAGGCCTTGGCATTCTCACATAAATCCACAGCCCAGTTGAAGGATAAAAGTTAATGACCTTAGCATCTCATTTTCAGAGGCCCCTGCCTTTGGAGTCTCGCTTTTGAAAGCACCTCAGAGCTCAGTGGCACAGAACAGACGAGCATGAGCCGCTCTGCCATGGAACGTATAATGACATCTTCTATTATAGGCCAGAATGGTTATAGGCCATAAAATCATGAGAGCTCGTTCTGGAGATCCTATGGACAGGAGAAAGGAGACGAGCATGTGTGGTATTTTCTCAGAAATCTGAGAAGTCTCTTTTTGTCAGTGCTCAGTTCATCTAGAGAGAACTGTAAAAAGTGCATTTTGAGAAGATAACAAAGAATACCCCTTGAACAGTATTAACTTGCATATTTCTCTTTCCTGCTTGTGAGACTTCAGATCACATTTGACCATTAGACACCAGAGCTTCTGAGACCTTGAATTGAATGCTCTTAGCCCTATGACCTACCTTTTGCATGACCTACTTTGACATACTTTTTGTACGTATGTACTGACATGTATTTGTAACTGAAAGATGCAAACACAAACGCACACTACATGTTCATGTTTTTAAATGTATGTATTTTGTCTGTAATTCATTTTTTGTTTTATGTCGGACTCCGGTAAGACTAGCTGTTGCCATTGGCGTCGGCTAATGGGGATCCTAATAAAATCAAAGACACTGCTCATGACACACTCACTGCTATATCTTCTGTACAATGTGAATCTCAGTCCATCTCACTACACCAAATCTGCTGAGGTCACACGGTTCTATATCCGAGCATCATGGGTAGTATATCCTCGTCCCAGAGCAGGTTAGTGAGAAGCTGTGCGGAGGCTGAAATTAAATCAAGGTTTCCTCCCATCAGACCTCTGAAACCCAACCCCAGGAAGCTAAACTCCTAAACTTCTAGTCCACAGAAGGCTCTTAGCTCTGACTAGTTTGTTGGGACACAGCCAGTTTTTTAGTCATGAATCAAATTTGCACCTCACCCCTTTTGTTTTTTTTGTTCCCAGATAGCCTTGGCTGAGCTCCCAAACATAAATGGGCTAAATTGTTGCACCTTATGTGCATGTTTAGGGAAATAGGTCACTTAATGTTATAATGACCATTGGACATTGAAGATGGAAAGTTGCTCAACATGTCGAGCAATCAAGTGGTTGTGGATAGTGCATTTTGATCAGGAGAAGAAGGAAATCACGCCTCTGTGACTTTCTGATTGAAAGGGCAACTTCACCGTGAATACACATTTTAAATATGCCGTCCTCATTTTGTGAAGTTCACATCATATACAGTATTTTGACTCTCTTGACTATTCATTTGGATTCTAATGAGCTTGATGGTATGCACACACCTCTGTCGGCAGCCATTCCACGGACCACCTCAGCTCTAATTGAAAAGGTGAAAACTGACAATCTTTCCTTCTATTGCGTTCATCGGGAGCACGTAACGATACGGACCAGACCACGTCTTTCAGAGTTGCGCTCTATGGCTTGGCATGGTCTTGTCTGGAAAGTCGATCATTTTGTGTGTATGTGGGTGGGTATGTGTGCACGTGCATGCCAGTGTGTGGGTGCACACGCACCCGGTTGATGAGGAGAACGGTCTGTCAGTCTCGTCTGCCCATCAGGCAGGAGTGAATCAGGGTGATAAAAGAGCCTTGCTGTAGGATGAAGGACAGTCTGACTCTAAGTGGGCCTCACTGCCGTTTACTTATTAACTCATACGCCATTATAGTATCTTATACACCATTACTGCTCCGATCCAAGGAGAGCACATAGCACCGAACAGTTACCTCTTCCAAGACAGTGTCCCCCATCATAATGCTCTATCTGACAGCGCAGGACCAACTGAAATGACAAATAGGGAGCAATGCCAGTGGAGGCCATTAGTCATTCCTGCACCTGCCACAAATGTACAGTAACACATGCCACTCTAGAACTGTTTTACTCTGCCAGGAAGTGGCGGTCGGTGCTGTTTAAGATGGGGGAGGATGACCATTTGTTTCATGATCATGGCCTTATTTCTATTACAGCATATTGGATGACTCTCATTCATATTCCGCTCACCCAGCTTTGTGTAACATCAGTAGGTTTAGGTTACTACACGATACTAACATTTTCCCTATTACCCATCATGAGGTTTGCTACAACCTAGCTTTTGAATGACCGTTTACAACATAGGTGCACAGGACGAGAGAACTTTGAGTAATCAAGGTGACAGACAGTGTCACATTCAATACCGCCTTGCGCACTCTTGCCTGCATCTAGCTGATCTAGGGTGTAATCAGTAGTCCAAATGTTGCGAATGAGAGTTTCTACTGGACAAATTCAGGTATGTTTATCCCCCTTTCGCTCCGTTTGCTTCCGAAACATTTTTCAACAGAATCGACGGAATGAATACACCCCTGCTTACTTGCAAACAGTTAACTTTCATAGCAGCCACATAAAAACAGAATAATATATAGCTCGTTGTATATATAATTCCTTCTTACAACTATCTCCTCTCACCCTTTCCCTTCGCTTGTGGACTTCAGTGCACAACACAACAGCTGTCTGTGACCAGGCAAGAAAACCTTTCCAAGCCAAACTTCACATCATAACCGCTAACCTCTACACACAGCCTACATCACTGTACCGTCATAGTCAATTAGAACTACCGGAACTATTCCGTTTGTAAACCCGCTACAATCATGCAGTACAGTGTACAGTCAGAAAGCAGTTTAGCAGTTACACCAGAGTGTTCCCGGTGGCAATCATTTATAAATCCAAAAGCTTACCTTGAAAGGGGATCCCTAGTCAGTTGTACAACTGAATGCATTCAACTGAAATGTATCTTCGACTTTTTAAGAGTTCCAGTGTTGGATAGGCGAAGTCAGCGAGCTAGCATAGCATCCCTCTCTGTTTGAGCTGGGTGTTTGAGTAGGCTGAGCTAGATAGCTGCATTTTCTAGCTAAGTGATCATTTGAAAAAATATAACCAAATAGCTAGCGTTCTCTCTCTTTTTTAATGTTTCACTATTCACATTGTTATGACATTCACTGAGGAGGGTGGTCCTTCACTTCCTCCTCTCAGAAGCCTCCACTGCTGCTCCATGAGGCAGTAGAAAGCAGAGGTTGACAGCCACAGGACAGTGGAGGCACATAAGCATGGTCTCTCAAGACAAACAGGCCAATATGTTAATGTCATAATGAAGGTT
The DNA here is from genome assembly GCF_034236695.1 of Oncorhynchus nerka. Taxonomy (NCBI): domain Eukaryota; kingdom Metazoa; phylum Chordata; class Actinopteri; order Salmoniformes; family Salmonidae; genus Oncorhynchus; species Oncorhynchus nerka. The sequence continues at coordinate 16,452,214 of NC_088396.1, read as the reverse complement.
AGGATTTACTGAAATTATATTACTGAGATGCCAATCTTTGTAAATGTGGGTATATGATTTTGCTGCTAGATGTGCATTGTCTGATAGGGTAGTACTGTAGGCACAGCGCAAACCTCTCTGAGATCAGATATTATTTGATTTGATTTGGGTTTCTCAATTCAAAGATGAAGGGGGCAGCCACATACCACCATCTGTTTCGTGACTTCTGGTAAAGAAAAAGTAATTACAGTATGACATCAAATCAAGTTATCATTCATGGACTTAATATCATGCAGATGCTTGTATTCAACAGCAACTTACATTCGTGCAACTCTTTCATGGACTTTTTTCACTGAAATTATAATTCTCCCAAACAAGATTTACAATAAGTGTAATTCGCAAACTCGTTATACACTCTTAGAAAAAAAGGTGGTATCTAGAACCTAAAAGGGCTCTTCGGCTGTCCACAAAATGTAGGATAACCCTTAGAAGAACCCTTTTTGGTTCCAGGTAGAACCCTTTTGGATTCCATGCTAAACCCTCTGTCGAAAGGTGAATGCCTATATAGAATACAACTACTTTTTTTTTCTTTTTTTTTACCAGCTTATAATTATAATCATATATAACAATTTATTTTGCTACCAACAAAGTGCATTCCTTGTTTTCCCTATTATACTTCAAATATATAAACTCAACAATGCAACATTTTTCAGTTCATATGAGGAATTCAGTCAATTGAAGGCCCTAATCAATGGATTTCACATGACTGGGAATACAGATATGCATCTGTTGTTCACAGATGCCTTTACAAAATGGGCCTCGGTATCTCGTCACTGTATTTCTGTGCATTCAACTTGCTATTGATAAAATGCAATTGTGTTCATTGTCTGTAGCTTATGCCTGCCCATACCATAACCCCACCACCACCATGAGGCACTCTGTCACAATGTTGACATCAGTAAACCGCTCACCCACAAGGCGCCATACACATGGTCTACGGTTGTGAGGCCAGTTGGCCATACTGCCAAATTCTCGAAAACAACGTGGCTTATGGTAGACAAATTAACATTACATTATCTGGCAACAGCTCTGGTGGGCATTCCTGCAGTCAGCCTGCCAATTGCACGGTCCCTCAAAACTTGACACATCTGTGGCGTTGTGTTGTGTGACACAACTGCACATTTTAGAGTGGCCTTTTATTGTCCCCAGCACAAGGGCCACCTGTGGAATGATCACGATGTTTAATCAGCTTCTTGATATGCCACACCTGTCAGGTGGATGGATTATCTTGGTAAAGAAGAAATGCTCACTAACAGGGTTGTAAACAAATTTGTGCACAAAATGTGAGAGAAATAAGATTTTTGCTCGAATGAAAAATGTTGGGGATCTTTGATTTCAGCTCATGAACATGGGACCAGCACTTTACATGTTGCGTTTATATTTTGGTTCAGTGTATAAAAAGAACTATAGAATTATACACCAATGGAAGACAAATACATTTTTGTATACAGAGTAGGGGGACCACACACGTGTACACACACACACACACACACACACACACACACACACACACACACACACACACACACACACACACACACACACACACACACACACACACACACACACACACACACACACACACACACACACACACACACACAGGAGGATACATAACGAGGGCACTCCTAAACTAGGCTCTTCTTCTCTGGGGTTTATTGAACCAAGACTTTGTGAAAATATGCATGTAAGTAATTACATTCCCAAGTCCTAGTGTCAGCTGCTGCTCTCTGCCGTGGCTGATGTTGGGGTGAGTGTGTGCCACGTACAGCTTGCCAGTTTTAACATTTTAAGCAGCCAAACTAAAGTGTATTCGTCTTCACCTACATAGGATACAGCAGATATACATGTTGCAGTGTAATGCCTACTTGCCAAGCTATCCTCAAACAGTGCAGTGCAAATCATAATCAAACGTAAATTCCAAAATATAACAAGTGAAAAAAGTTGTGTGTGTATATATAGTAATAACAGGTAGTATGCATCGTCTTAACCATATCACTAAATAGATAGACATTTGCAGGCAACAAAAAACAATTGTGTGATTGGTAAAAATAAACATCTCCCTCTCACAGTTCTGAGAACACTTTTCGCGATTAGGAGCTGACGTCTTTTTTGACGGTAGTAAGTCACTGAGACCGAGACTGCCTCTTTAGTTAGTCATCAAATACTTACTGTATGTCAATCAACCGAGGCGCCACACAAGGAAGAGCTGTCAGAGTGCTCCCTACTTTCCTTCCTTCTTACTAACAACCAACACAAACAAACAGTTTTTGGATTACAAAGACAGCCACTCCTAGAACGCTCCGGGAAGCGATCTAAAAGACCTCTGTTTGAGAGAATCAAACACCACATTCCTTCTCCCTCTCTCATTAGACAAATGAACCAGAAAACATTCGGAGGCAAAAGGGGATTTTTTCAAAGTCTCCTCCACATTTATATATATTTTCACGTCAATAAAATGGCTTTGTAACTCACACATTGTGTTTTTACCCAAGGCGGGTTGGATGTGAAGGTGAGGCAAAGCTTTCAACAAACCATTTCATGTATTCTTTTCCTTTCACTGTTAGGGAGTGGTCAAAATGTATACAATTAGTACCGGAGGTAAATATGGGAGGGTCATGCTTTTTCAATTTCAGCCAGGGGGACGGTTTACTATTTTTTATTTAGTCCAGGTGAGGGTCATGTAATTTGTAATAGATTACATGTCATATTGCCCAATGTTTGAGAATACCTGAATGTGTGCCCGATGCTGCCCCTCATCCCTGATTCTCTGCTGGCCACGCAAAATCAAGTGCACCTAGTATGGTCTCAATCAAATGATCTAAAGGCCTAGGCTATACGAATAGCATGCTTGAAGAAGCACAAGGCAAAGTTATATATTCTAAAATAATGTACTTCCTTCCTGAGTTTTTACGCTGCTAGGCTGCTATACAGTGCATTCGGAAAGGTTTCAGACCCATTCACTTTTTCCACATTTTGTTACGTTACAGCCTTATTCTAAAATTGATTAAGTATTTTTTGTTCCTCATCAATCTACACACAATACCCCATGATGACAGAGTGAAAACAGATTTGGGGGAAATTTTAACAAATGTATAATAAAAAAATATATGTAAATACATTATTTACATAAGTATTCAGACCCTTTGCTATGAGACTCGAAATCCTTGAGATGTTTCAACAACTTGATTGGAGTCCACCTGTAGGCAATTCAATTGATTTGGAAAGGCACACACGTATATATAAGGGCCATCCGTTGACAGTGCATGTCAGAGCAAAAACCAAGCTATGAGGTTGAAGGAATTGTCCGCAGAGCTCCGAGACAGGATTGTGTTGAGGCACAGACCTGGGGAAGGGTACCCAAACATTTCTGAAGCATTGAATGAACTCAGGAACCAACAAGACTCTTCCTAGAGCTGGCCACCTGTCCAAACTGAGCAATTGGGGAGAAGGGCCTTGGTCAGGGAGGTGAACAAAAACCAGATGGCCACAGTTCCTCTGTGGAGATGGGAGCACCTTCCAGAAGGACAACCATCTCTGCAGCACTCAGGCCTTTATGGTAGAGTGGCCAGACGGAAAAGGCAAATGACAGCCAAAAGGCACCTAAAGGACTCAGACCATGAGAAATAAGATTCTCTGGTCTGATGAAACCAAGATTGAACTCTTTGGCCTGAATGCTAAGCGTCATGTCTGGAGGAAACCTGACACCATCCCAACGGTGAAGCATTGTGGTAGCAGCATTGTGCTGGGGGCCATGTTTTTCAGCAGCAGGACATGGGAGACTAGACAGGATCGAGGGAAAGATGAACGGAGCAAAGTACAGAGAGATTCTTGATGAAAACCCGCTCCAGAGCACTTCGCCCCATGTTCACCTTCCAACAGGACAACGAAACTGAGCACACAGCCTAGACAATGCAGGAGTGGCTTCAGAACAAGCCTCTGAATATCCTTGAATGGCCCAGCCAGAGCCTGGACTTGCACCCGATCGAACATCTCTGGAGAGACCTGAAATTAGTTGTGCAGCGACACTCCCCATCCAACCTGATGGAGCTTGAGAGGATCTGCAGAGAAGAATGGGAGAAACTCCCCAAATATAGTTGTGACAAGCTTGTAGCGTCAAACCCAAGAAGACTCAAGACTGTTATCACTGCCAAAGGTGTTTCAACAAAGTACTGAGTAAAGGGTCTGAATACTTATGTAAATGGAATAATTCCGTTTTTTTATATAAATTTCCCAAACATTTCTAAAAACCTGTTTTTGCTTTGTCATTGTGGGGTATTGTGTGTAGATTGATGAGGGGGAAAAACAATCTTAGAATAAGGCTGTAACGTAAGAAAATGTGGAAAAAGTCAAGTAGTCTGAATACTTTCTGAATGCACTGTATATAAAACTAAGCTACACTGCATTACAAACTGCAATGGATAGGCTATCCCAATCATGAGACCTGGCCTGACCTGCTCCTGCTACCTAACCAATGGCTGTGGTGTGTACGGTGGTACTTCAGGAGCCGAGTCAAAGGCTTCTTCTGTAAATCGAAAACAAAATGTCCTGAAAAATGCCATGTCTGTGCGCATGGACTAGGCCTACTGATGTCCTGTTCAGTTTGAGGGAGAGCGTGAAGATGAGAAGGAAGACCAGAGGTAAGGTCGCTAAATGCTACAACTGATTTTACTAAAACAAACGATACGTTTGGTTGCTCGTAATGAAGCTATTTATTTATTTCCTTCAGAAAGTATTCACATCCCTTGACTTTTTCCACATCTTGTTGTGTTTACAGCCTTAAACATTTCATTAATTGTGATTTCTTTTGGGGTCACTGGCCTACACACGATACCCCATAATGTCAAAGTGGAATTATGCATTTCAAATGTTTTATACATTCATTAATAAGGAGAAGCTGAAGTGTCTTTAGTCAATAATAGTTCTGAGAGATTAGTGCTTTTTGAGGTCGTTTCGGTTTCCGTTCTATTATTAAAAATAATCACAATTTTCAGTGGCGATTCGTCATACAGAGCTCCACATTTTTAGCAAAAAACCCCAAATATTAGTTTTCTTTTTTGGGGGGGGCTTGCCTTTTTTGCATGTTATTTTGGCATTAATGCATGTTACATCAGTTTGAAAACAATGTAAAAAATAATATATATCATTGAGTTAATAAAGCCATGTACAAATACAGTCTGTTTTTTGCTTTCTTGAGCAAGGCAGCTCCAAAATGCAGATGTTTCAGACAAGCTCTGTGCTTTCTGTGGTGGTGGGGCAAGCCAGTAGAAAATATGGAGCTTTGCGCCGTGATTGGCTGAGTGTTCTGTCACTCATGGGGACTTTACGTCACTGCCAAGTGTAAGAGGGGACATTGAAGATTTTAGCCCTTCGGCTGCTGCCATAGAAGTGCCCATCCAAGAAGGCTCAAGGTCATTGGCCACAGATAAAATGACGTCAAATCACATTATATTTACAGTAGCTTTGATTGGACTGATGTCAACATCATACCTTCAAAATCTTAGCTAACAATCATCGTCATGGGGAGAACACAGTAAGAACCGCCCTTGTTCTGAATTCGCTGTACATTTCAAAAGAGCTAAACAAATAGTTATATTGACTAACGTTACGTCCGTCCTGGCTCGCTCATTGTTTTAATCGAAGTTACAGACGGCCTCTTATCCGCTTGTCATCCTCTCATGCCATCGTTTATACATCTCAATTATCATTAGAAACCACGTTTGTTTAAGCAAGTCAGCCATATCAGCTATGGTTTTTTGAAAGGCATCAAATAAGGCTGAATGAACTGTTTCGCTGATAGAAAGGCTCCACTGATAGCCAGGTGTAGCAGTGATAAGATGTTGGGACTGCTGTTGGAACAGCTTTATGTAGGCCCTAACAGTTTTTGGGCACTGTTTGTCAGCGTTATAGTGCAATTAATGTAATGTATTGTATAGTGTAGTGGCTTTGCTGGCATGCATTCCACTTTTCTTTCTTTTTTGTCCCACCAATAATGACATGCTAAAATCGCCACTGACGGTTTCCCATTTCGGTTTCCACTTTTTTGGGGGAACATTAAATGCACTATGCATTGTGGTTTGGATACTGTAACAACACAGAACCATTTAAAAAAAATAAAAGTCCCATGATGGTAATTACTCCATAATTTATTCACATTACTTTACTTAAATAAAATATATGTTTTATTCGATGACTTAATTCCAAGTCATCATCTTATCTCTATAGAGCTGATGCCTATGCTGTCTGACAAAATCACTAGTTATATAGTTCTTTAAAGTATTCTGTTCAAAAATATAAACGCAACATGTAAAGTGTTGGTCCCATGTTTCATAAACTGAATTAAAAGATCCCAGACATGTTCCATATGCAAAAAAAGCGTATTTCTCAAAAATGTTGTGAACACCTTTGTTTACATCCCTGTTAGTGAGCTTTTCTCATTTTCCATGATAATCCATCCACCTGATAGGTGTGGCATATCAAGAGGCTGATTAAACAGCATGGTCATTACACAGATGCACCTTGTGCTGGGGACAATAAAAGGCTACTCTAAAATGTGCCGTTTTGTCACACAACAAGTCTCAAGTTTTGAGGGAGCATGAAATTGGCATGCTAACTTTATGAATGTTCACCAGAGCTGTTACTAGATAAATTAATGTTCATTTCTCTACCATAACATGCTGACCACACAGCTCGCATTGCAAAACAAATGTACAAATACAGATCTGGAAAACATGAAGAGACCACTGCAAAATGATCACTTTCTCTGGTTTTACGTCCTCTCACTGTCAACTGCGTTTATTTCAGCAAACTTAACATGAGTAAATATTTGTATGAACAAAACAATTTTACTAGGCAAGTCAGTTAAATAACAAATTCTTATTTTCAATGACTGCCTAGAAACAGTGGGTTAACTGCCTTGTTCAGGGGCAGAACGACAGATTTTTATCTTGTCAGCTTGGGGACTCGATCTTGCAACCTTTCAGTTACTAGTCCAAGGCTCTAATCAGTAGGTTACCTGACACCCAAGATTCAACAACTGAGACATAAACTGAACAAGTTCCATGGACATGTGACTAACAGAAATGGAATAATGTGTCAAAATCAAAATTAACAGTCAGTATCTGGTTTGGTCACCAGATGTATTAAGTACTGCAGTGCATCTCCTCCTCGTGGACTGCTCCAGATTTGTCAATTCTTGCTGTGAGATGTTACTCCACTTTTCCACCAAGGCATCTGCAATTTCCCAGACATTTCTGGGGGAAATGGCCCTAGCTCTCACCCTCCGATCCAACAGGTCCCAGACGTGCTCAATGGGATTGAGATCCGGGCTCTTCAGTGGCCATGACAGAACACTGACATTCCTGTGTTGCAGGAAATCACGCACAGAACGGGCAGTATGGCTGGCATTGTCATGCAGGAGGATCATGTCAGGAAGAGCCTGCAGGAAGGGTACCACATGAGGGAGGAGGATGTCTTCCCGGTAACGCACAGCGTTGAGATTGGCTGCAATGACAACAAGCTCAGTCCGATGATGCTGTGACACACCGCCCCAGACCATGACGGACCCACCACCTCCAAATCGATCCCGTTCCAGAGTCCAGGCCTCGGTTTATAACGCTCATGCTTTCGACGATAAAAGTGAATCCGACCATCACCCCAGGTGAGACAAAACCATGACCTGTCAGTGTAGAGCACTTTTTGCCAGTCCTGTCTGGTCCAGCGACGTTGGGTTTGTGCCAATAGGTGACGTTGTTGCCAGTGATGTCTGGTGAGGACATGCCTTACAACAGGCCTAAAATCCCTCAGTCCAGCCTCTCTCAGCTTATTGCGGACAGTCTGAGCACTGGTGGAGGGATTGTGCGTTCCTGGGTTAACTTGGGCAGTTGTTGTTGCCATCCTGTACCTGTCCCGCAGGTGTGATGTTCGGATGTACCGATCCTGTGCAGGTGTTGTTATACGTGGTCTGCCACTGCGAGGACTATGAGCTGTCTCCCTGTAGCACTGTCTTAGGTGTCTCACATTACGAACATTGCAATTTATTGCCCTGGCCACATCTGCAGTCCTCATGCCTCCTTGCAGCATGCCTAAGGCATGTTCAGGCAGATGGGGAGGGACCCTGGGCATCTTTCTTTGGTGTTTTTCAGAGTCAGTAGAAAGGCCTTTTTAGTGTTCTAGGTTTTCATAACTGTGACCTTAATTGCCTACAGTCTGTAAGCTGTTAGTGACTTAATGACGGTTCCACAGGATCATGTTCATGAATGGTTTATGGTTCATTGAACAAGCATGGGGAACAGTGTTTAAACCCTTTACAATGAAGATCTGTGAAGTTATTTGGATTTTTACGAATAATCTTTGAAAGACAGGGTCCTGAAAAAGTGACGTTTCTTTATTTGCTGAGTTTAGGTATGTGTTTCGGTAAAATCAGACCTCGAATAATGCGAAGAAAATAAGTTCATATTCATTTTTAAACAACACAATACTAGTGTTTTAACTTAGGAAGTGTTCAGAAATCAATATTTGGTGTAATAACACTGATTTTCAATCACAGCTTTCATGCGTTTTGTCCTGCTCTCCATCAGTCTTTCACCATGATGTTGGGTGACTTTATGCCACTCCTGGCGCAAAAATTCATGCAGCTCGGCTTTGTTTGATGTCTTGTGACCTTCCTCCTGATAACATTCCAGAGGTTTTCAATGGGGTTCAGGTCTGGAGATTGGGCTGGCCACGACAGGGTCTTGATCTGGTTGCCCTCCATCCACACCTTGATTGACCTGGCTGTGTGGCATGAAGCATTGGCCTGTTGGAAAAACCAATCCCCAGAGTTGGGGAACATTGTCAGAGCAGAAGGAAGCAATTTTTCAACCTTGTACCAGGCTTGATTCATGCATCCTTTAAAAAGACAAATCTGCCCGATTCCAGCCTTGCTGAAGCACCCCCAGATCATCACCGATCCTCCACCAAATTTCACAATGGGTGCGAGACACTGTAAACCAAATGTGGGTGATTGGAACATGAACGGACATCCACACTCCAGTCAGTTGTAGTAATTCACCGTAATGTTGGTTGCCAACCGCCAAATAAAGTCCAAAGAAGAAAAAGAAGCCTGTAGGAAGGAGGAGAGATGACGAGAAACAAATTTGGTTTACAGTTTAATCTGTGGATTAATTGTCGGAGTAGAGGACCTTATGCATTTCAGATAAAATAACAACCTAAAGTTTATATCCCAGGTCAAATTAACTGGGAACAGCAAGCTAACTAGCTAAATTGCCATAAATGTTTAATCGACCTGTACTCAAATTAATAGAATTGGTTCAGAGTTTGTTTTGATATTTCAACCTGCGTGTCCTGATCGCTTCTGGTGTGGGTGAACAAGGTCAACGTGTGCACGATGGCGCAAGCGGAGGCACGTGCACGTCTGGTTTGGCCAGCATTTAAGCCAGCGTCCAACCAGGCCTCACAACCGTAGGCCACGTGTATGGCGTCATGTGGGTTAGAGGTTTACTGATGTCAACGTTGTGAACAGTGTCCTATGGCCTATGGTGACAGTGGGGAAATGGTATGGGCAGGCATGAACTATGGACAATGAACAGAATTGCATTTTATAGATGGCAATTTGAATGCACAGAGATGAGATCCTGAGGCCCATTGTTGTGCCATACATCTGCCGCCATCACCTCATGTTTCAGCCTGACAATGCACGACACCATGTCACAAGGATCTGTACACAAATCCTGAAAGCTGAAAATCTCTCAGTTCCTCCATGGCCTGCATACTCACCAGACATGTCACCAATTGAGCACGTTTGGGATGCTTTGGCTCGACGTGTACAACCGCCTGTTCCAGTTCCTGTTCCCATATCCAGCAAGTTAGCACAGCCGTTGAGGTGTGGGACAACATTCCACATGCCACAATCAATGTGTGACACGCTGCATGAGGCAAATGGTGCTTTTCTGATCCACGCCCCTACCTTTTTCTGAATGTATCTGTGACCAATAGTTGCTTGTCTGTATTTCCAGTCATGTGAAATCAATGGATTAGGCCTAATGAATTTATTTTAATTGACTGATTTCCATAGATTAACTGTAATTCAGGCAATCTTTGAATTAGATTTTTTTCATTATATTTGATAATTTTCCCATTTTGGCAGGCATTTTCCAGCACAGACTTCAGTCCACCATCAGTCACTAGAGGTTGCAATGCAAACACTGAGGACTTTCTACTTGCCTTTTCCATTGACAGTCAAGAATGTAGGAATGGTTGCTGTCCTCACTGAACGTCAATTTGCTGGACGGATTTGACATCTGTTTATCATTATCCATTACACCTCATGGCACAACAAGCTTAAAACGAATATAGAAATATATATTTTCTTTCTTCAATCATGCTTACAACATTGTATGAAAGAATCATACAGTCAAGTGTGCAAGGAGAGATTAAACCAAGGACTTACAATGAGTTCAATCACTTTATTTTTTCTCTTTAGATATTCCTCATGAAAGATATTTACATTTTGAGCAACATATTGGATTTAGTCGTACATTATTTTGGTCAAATTTAATTAACAAATTATTAAAACAACGTGAATAATAGTACAAATATATATTTTTGTGGTATTTTGACACTTTTGACTGCGTTGTTAAATTGCTTCCTGTGTGTCAGAGTGCGCTCTGGGTGGTTAGTAAATTCAGAGCGCTGTCAGATAAATTCAGAGAGTTTGGCTCTCGGAGCATACAAAGCGCACACTGGATGCTCTGGCCGTGGTGAAGGGTTGATCCGAGAATTCTGACCTCACTAACGGCAGTTAAGTACCCAAGCTAACTGGCTAAAGTTGGCTAACTTGCTAACTACTTCCAGAGACAAATAAGAGAACACCTCTGTTCATTTTACTCACCCTAGCAGAGCTGGTTAGGCTGTTTTCATGTTATCTTCACGTTAGTGACTAACTGTGGCAACAGTTTCCTTCCTTTTTTTACCAACATTTATTTACACCGGTCATATTCAGCAGGTGCTGCACATTCATAAATTCACGAGTTATTCTGCACCTGGCCCAATCAGGTGAGAGTGCTCTGAAATCAGAGTAGATACCCAGAGTGAATTTACAATCACACCCTTATTTGAGACCATTATGAAATGACAGAGGGGATACAGATAGGTGGAAGAAACAGATTGAAGGGCTGGAGCTGGGAATTGAACCCTGGTCTTTGGTGGGGAGAGAGGCTACATTTGTTTTTTAATTTAATTTTACCTTTATTTAACCAGGCAAGTCAGTTAAGAACAAATTCTTATTTTCAATGACGGCCTAGGAACAGTGGGTTAACTGCCTGCCTTCCGGTTACTAGTCCAACACTCTAACCAATAGGCTACCCTGCCGCACCATGTCTAAGCTTGGTGGGTTCACATTAGACCATGGGCTCTGCATGATTTGTGTTAGTCGTTTATTTTTGTCGATTTTAATTCACCCCAGAATGGTTTCTTACAGTGTGGCTGTATGGTTGAATGGGTAAAATTCCATTTTACTGCACCTCTGGTTTCTAATCTGTCTAAAGCATAGAAAACATCAAGCTGGAATTCTACCACAAATATTTTCCAATAGGACTTATCAATCAATATGTAGGCTATAAACCATTTGCATTTCTAAACCATTGATTGTATGAAAACACAGTTTGTGTGTTTTGATGTTGCCTTTCACATGCACTGAAAGCCCAAAAAGTGTTTTCACAACATTCTCTTAAAACACGAATTTTCAGGTTGAAGAACCACTTTGGGTGCTTCAGAGAGCTTCATTTATGTTTTAAAAGACATTATGTGTATTAAAACACTTACATTGGCTTTACATTCAAACACTCTCCAAACACCAGATCTCAGCTGAGGTGTACCACTTTCATGGTTTCATTACGCAATCATGGTGTTCTGAGGTGTTCTATTTTTTACTGTGTATGAATTGACATTCGACATTTCAACAGGCTAATAAACAACATGCTAACTCTAAATCAGTCAGGAGAACGCCAGGTAGCCTAAGAAGGAATGACAATATATTTCTTTAGTCTATATTATGATTATTTCAAGGCTATACGTAGCCTGTCATTTCAGAAATAAATTGCGATGCATTTGTGACAGCTACAGGCTGGCAGGAAGTGCTCAGCATTTCAACAACACATCCGATACATTTCACATTTAGACTGTATACAATTCAATTTAAGAAAAGTATTACTTAGAATGAAATAATAATGAAACTTTAAAAAAAGCCTTATTAGGCAATACAGTCATTCTACACTACCATTGAATTCACTTTTAGAAACACGAGTTTGACCAGTTTGGAGGATCATGGAGTGAGCTATGCGAGCCTAGTTTGTAAATTTAGCCTAACAGATGCTCTTATATTCCCATGCTCTAATCACATTCAACACAAATCTATTTTGTAACAACAATATCTTGGAATGAAATAGAATAAATTAGAAAATGATAGTTTTCCAAATGAAAAGCAGTTCCAAGTGCATATACGCCTACCTGATGATGTGAGGCTGCAGTGTTAACATTTTTTCTTTCTCTCAAATTCATTGATGATCAGACACTTCAGTTGTAACTGCTTCTGTTGCGGTACATTTTTACATTTGACAGACAACTTTAACACATTTCCATAAAACATTGTATGAAATATTCTGGGCCACCAGTGAGCTTGGCTCAAGAAATTTTATTATTTATATTTTATTTTATTCTATGTTTTATTATTTATATTTTATTTTATTCTATGTTTTATTATTTATATTTTATACAATGTTTCAAGTGGAGTTTCTGGTCGACCCTGTTAATAGTTGATACAATGTTTCAAGTTCGTCGCAGACAGGCCATGCTTAGCCAAAGTTATTTATAAGACATTTATATTTATCAGGATATTTTCTGCCTGCAGGCTGCAATGTTTTTATGTGTTGGCTTTATGTAGGCTATTTTAACATAGTTGGCAATGGCAATAAAAGTTACTTTTAGATTTGTATTATTTAGATTTAGATAGGATGTGGATTAACCACATGATTTTGAGATACAAAGAAAATACTGTTATAAATTAAATGTAATTATTCCACTAAAATGTGCATATTAAAATCATAACTGGCACACACATTGGTAGAAATGGTAAGATAAATTGGCACGCCAAACGGAAAAGGTTGCCTGAAGTTTCCGGTAATAGACTATACCAGCGATCAGCTGGTATAGTCTATTACCGGCAACTTCAGGAGCTTACCGGCAGAATCTGAAAAGTCCAACAGCAGCGGGAAAAAAAGGGTTCGGGAACAGGTTTTTTTCTCCTAGATAGGCTATCTTGATCTCTGGCTCCCTCTTGAGTCATTTGTGAGTCTTAATGATTTAATCACAGCATGCTTAAAGCATCAGACAAGTTCAGAACATATAGTGGATTTTATTAAAACACATAGGGTGTGTCTATATATATGGAAAAACACATGTTTAAAAATGTAAACCAATCAATTGGTCGAAATAAAATACTCTTGGTTGACCAAAGATCATTTTTTTGTTGGTTACAGCACTAGTAGAAATGCAGGATATGAGCTTCAGATGCCCAAAACAATTCTGAGGGAGGACCCCGAGAACGAAGCTGTTTTTTTTTCACGTGTTCAGGGACGTTTGGGCAAAAAACATTTTACTGAAGGGAGGGACATCCATTTTTATTTCAGAGAGGTCAAATTTTCTCCAGCTTTCCCTCATTATAAATAACAGTCATTATCATGTTTTTTATTATGTAATACATGATTAAATGGCTTTGCATCCTCAAACCTGATTTTGTCCGGTTGTTCCGTCGCTGCCTTGCAGCTTATTTGTCTGTGTTCCGTGATTGGGGCATTAAGGGATTGTTAAATATGGTGGTGTCATGATAAATGACTCTTCTAAGCCTGTTCTGGGACACACACACACACACACACACACACACACACACACACACACACACACACACACACACACACACACACACACACACACACACACACACACACACACACACACACACACGTGTCCAGGTGTTGTAAAAACACATCCCCTTCTGTTGGGATCGTTTTGCCGCACCTGGTTTAAACAACTCTCACTGGACTCACTGTCATGTTAAAACGAAAAATACATGATCGTTAAAGTCATTGACAAAGACAGGTACCGTCATTCCACTCTATGCTGTAAAGAATGCCACTTATTTTTCCTCAGCAGATTATCTTCCTTTAGGGAAGAAAAACATGAAATGCACATGTGAACACATGATCTCGTGTGATCTCATCAAATCAAACATTTGCAGATGTTATCGCATTTGCAGCAAAATTCTTATGTTTCTAGCTCCACCAGTCCAGTGATACCTAGCAAATATTTTTTTTAAATATAAACTATCTTGTGACACATGTGATTTAATGTGCAGTTAACGTGGTGATAAAAGAAGTAACATGTGACAACATGGGGAACCTGGTGTGACAACATGGGGACAACATGGGGAACCTGGTGTGACAACATGGGGACAACATGGGGAAGCTAAATTGCCAAATGTGATACCATGACACTGCGACCACATTTGGGACTCTGCCTGTAATGGGATTATGAACTCATAACCACTTGGTTGCTAGCAACCTGAAATATTTTAGGGCGTGGTCAAATATATGTTTATTTGTGCCAACCGTCAGTAGAAGCGTTGTAGCAGTTTAAGTGTTTGACGGTTATGCAAATTCAAGTAGAGCATAAATCAACATGTGAAATATGTTGCAGTAAGATTGGATTTTTAGCATTTATAGCAATGGTTATCAACTGTACTGCAGGGATGGAATGTAAAGTTGCAGAAAATTGAGGTTGTGGTGGCAGCTGCAGAGAGGTATTTGGGTGTGCGAGACTTGACATCAGAAGAGTTACAGGGTGTGTTAAGTGGTGGTGTCCCATCCTTTCAGGTTGTTGATGGTTAATAGATTTAAATAGTGGAGTAGGGAATTGTATTTGTTTTTTATAATTATTTTGTGAGTGTAGTATTAGATGATCGGGTGTTTGTTTATATATATTTTTTAAAGCAAAGTATAACAGAGTTATTCTACAGTCTAGTAGGTGGCGGTAATGCAACATTTATTGGAAGCTAACTGCCGTTAAAACTCATCAAAGAAGAATAAGATGCAAGTAGAGCCACTTCCTTTAACACTGTCAGTTCCAAATAGCTTGCACAGTCTCAATGGCACAATTAGACCAAACTCATCCATGCATATAAATTCATCCAAACATATATTTACATTGTTCCAACATTTTGTAGTGTTTAAGATTGAGTTTAGAAATGATGATATCCAATGACCCAATGATGATATCCAATTGGTAGGTACAGTCTTGTCCCATCGCTGCAACTCCCGTATGAACTTGGGAGGGGCAAAGTTCGAGAGCAATGCGTCCAGCGAAACACGACCCCGCCAAACCGCACTGCTTCTTGATACACTGCTCGCTTAACACGGGAACCAATTGTGCGCCGCCTCATGGGTCCCTTAGTTGGCTGCGATTGAACCCAGATCTGTAGTGACACCTCCAGCACTGCGATGCAGTGCCTTAGACCTCTGCACCACTTAGTTCCATGAACCAACTCTGATTTTTGAAGGGTAGAATTAAGTTTAGGCATTAACTCCAAAGTAAGGGTTAAGGTTTTGGATAGGATTAAAACTAAAAATATCAAAATCAACATTGCTCACTGTTGCCCCTAGTGGCTGTTTTCTACATCAATCCCCAACATACTCAGACATGGATGGATGTCGAATGCTGATTTGTATCACAGGTGACCTGGCTGGTTTATTTAGCAGACTTTGTAAGATAAAGTGTCAGTAATGAGCTGCACTGTGAAGAGGTCATTGTGCCTTTTCCAGTAACTAAATGGCCTCTTGTTGCCAGAAGTTGCTGTGAATTTGTAATTTCTTAACTGTAAACTACTGAAAAAACCTACAAGACTGTCACCTGTAACGTACAGGACACTTGCTGCCACTAGCAATCGTGTCACTAAACTACTGTGGCTTCACTGACTCTTCTGTTGACAACATGTGCTTCACTTGATGATTGGCAGTATACTGTAACAGTGGCAGCCTATCAGAAGATTGCAGGCGTGACTTATTCAAAGCGTTGCTTTCAGGTAGCTCTTTTTTGTGTCTCTCATGGAGGGAATGTCATTCCACTTATTGTGCTTTTTTAATAAACATTACACTTGTACACTGTCAGTTCTGCAGCCTTACTTAAGGCTGATGTAAATGCATGTTATACCAAATAACCATAATATATTTCATTTATAGCTACTGTAGTCAACATGTAATTTTAATATTCTCTTCTGTACCAGACTACCAGGACAGTCAATGTGATGGATTAGCTACAGTAAGTTTCAGTGGATTTTACAATAACCCACTTGTAACTAGTTGACAGTCATTGAAAATTAAACATTAACTTCCTGTGAACCAGTTGCCATTATGCTACTCGAAAACGCACAGTACCCTTTCAACAGAGCAGCTCTTGAGTGTCACAAGTTATTTCAAAGAGTGCAGAAATTACAATGCTTAAAGAGAAGCTTGCACTTCATCAACATAACAATAAAAACACTTAAAGCGGTACATTTCCACCGACCATTGGCACAAATACAACATTAAACCGTGTCCCCAAAAATGCTAATGAGCCTCCGCCAGGACTTTGCCTGCCCTCATCTACATTTAAAATTGCAGTAATGATTGTGTTGAATTCGTATCTAATGTTGTGTAATTGACATTTTTATCTTTGTGCTTTTGTTTTAACTCATTTCTGTGTTCTATTCATGTGCTGTTCTATAAACAAATTTCTGTCTTCATGCAAGTTTCTGACTGTACAAATCCTCACTATCAGTAGCTGTAATTTGGCAGTACGTGCAGACCTTGTTTTGAGAACGAAAGAAAGAAATCTCAGTTTCAAGGTCTCAGCTTAGAGAGAAGAAGCCTCGTGAGTTAAAGGTCACATGAATGAAACAAAACAGTAATGATTTATTAATTATGCTAAATCATGCAAATATAACTTGTCTGTGTATAGCCGTATATAAGAGAACTGCTGGGACTGCCCAGGGAGAGGTCCTGGTTGACGTGTAGTATGGTACATAGAGTTGGTTGGAACCTCTCCTGTGTGCTGACAATAAACAATGATTCATTTATGATTGACTTCGAGTGACCCTGTGTAAGAATTTCCACGACAGTTGCATTCATATCCAAGTGGAAATGTATCACAAATGACGGGGAAAAATCCACTTGAACAGCCCTCTAACTTTTAATTACTAGTGGGAAATACGTCTCTCATCCCTGATCTCAGACTGATCCCACATGCTGACATTGATGTTACTGTACCAACTAAGGAAATAACCTCAATAACACCATTTTAAATGCAGTTAAATGTAACAACAAAACAGTATTTATAAAAAGCAATCTATTGAAAGTTTTTTAGCGGTACTTTTAGTTTATGGTTGACACAGCTGGTTTGGCCATTAGCCAATTGGCTAATGGCCAACAACGATTTCAAAGCATGTGAATGCATCCAACTGGTATTTATGACCTCACAACTGGCAAATTCTTGCCTCCCACATGGTTACGAATGCAGCTTCATTTTGAATATATTGGATAGAAAAATGTACCATTATACTAGATTATCAATGTGAGTTACTGTATACCTCAGAAGGTACCTTATGCATACATTTTTGTACACTAGGGAACAACACTGTACTGTCAACATACCCTTAATTATTAGAGTGTGTGGATATATGTTTTTGGTAACAAATAACCATTTGGGGGCACTGCTGAGACATTATTGCACTCCAGGCCAAAAGGTTGCAAGTTCAAATCCCTGAGCATTTATGCACACTTAGGGCTAGATTTGATCAGTTTGCGCCAGAAGACACCCGCATAGCAGTTGTGTCGGAGGTGGAACTGGTTAGAGCTGTCAAATCCAAAGTCTCCTGGCATTATACCTGAGAAGGAAATTGCCATTGGCTGCATGGAGGACGGGGTCATTGTAAATGGCTGGAATGGAACGATATCAAACATATGGAAACCATGCTAGCTTGATGCTTGCTTGACTCCATGCTTGACTTCCTAATCTTCTGTTCCAGCCATTACAATGAGCCTGTCTTTCTATAGCTCCTCCCACCAGCCCACACTGTCATGGAGCTGCGATAAGAGAAATCCAGCCGAGCTTTGTTTACAAGTTGAAACACTGGAATGTGATATGTCATTGACACCTCGATTAGGCTGATAGAAATCCTCATTATTTCATTCCATGATTTTCAATTTACTTGTCATTATTTCTATAGAGCTTGACTTTTTTCCTCTGAACTTCTAACGTGAGTCGGACGAGCGCATCTTCGTGACAATCAACACACGAGCAGTTGCTCACCGATTTGGCGGCTCCAACACTGTTACGCCTCTGACACCGTCGAGAACACCAGCGATGCGGGTGTCGGCTATTGTGTGTTTATGCTTGATCTGATTGAGTCTAGGCCTTAGTATCAAGTGTCCCAAAGGACTGCTACTTTTCACTTGGTGTCAGATAAGCACACAATTATTGACTTGATTCCAGGTAGCTTTTAGCAAGTTGCAGACATGTGTTCTTGCCAATGAATCTGTGGCTGATCTCTGTCATGGGTGCATACCTGGTGGAGAAACAGGACATTCAGGCCGGGACTTCAAATCCCAAGTATGGTTGTGTCTGAAGTGTGCTAGCCAATGTTGAGGTCAATTCCATTGAAACACTTCAAATGTGCAATTCCATGTGTTATCGCTGTTCAGATAAATGATGACCACACCTGGGCTTTGAACTCACAATTGTGGATTTGAGGTACGCTGATCTTTTTGCAGCACCTCAAAATGTATAGCATTTCTCCAAACATTCATTACCTACAGTAGAACATCTCCGTGCTTATCAACAGAGTGCCATCTGCACTGCAATTTTAGTCAGTTACTAGTCAGTTATCAGTTATTCTGAATATTCTCTTGTCATTGATTTCATTGACCTATTTCAGCAATTTGAGGGTTTTCTGAGTAGTTGTCTAATGTTTGTGGGGGATGGTATTCTGTTTAAATGTTACATCTGAATCACTAGGATAAATATAATTGTTTTTCTTGAGTGTATTTTTAGCAAAGCTAAGCATGACTTTGATGTCCAAAGTGTAAGAATAGAGTTGAAATCTGTTATAGACAAAGACATCGTGGCGTAGCAGGATGATTGGGATGCTGTGAACCAAGAGTTTGTGAGTTCAAATCCCACTGAAGTTCTCAAATTTTGTCCCGTAAGATTTAATACATTTTAAACTCGGGTCAAGAAACCAAGCCTTTTTTTCTAACATGTTCCAGGACTTTTTACGACACACTTCCTGCGATTTGAATATCAACAGTGAGAAAGTGTTTATTTTGTGCAGTACCAGAGAGAAAGGGAGAGAGGGTTGGATCCTCCCTGCCTCTGCCCACCTCTTGCGTCACCCGTGATTGGCCTCTGGCTCATCAAGAGGCCTGTACGTCAAAAGGCAACAACAGTGATAGGCCCAATCTGTTTGTAGCTGGTCAGGAACAGTGATATACTGCCAGTCGTACTGTCGGATTGTCGGTTGAAGTGATGAATGGGGGAGGGGGAAGGGTAGAGGGGAGAGTAGAGGGGTTAGGGAAACAGAAGGGGGAGAGGAAGACTGGCACAATGGTCGGGGGTGAATCTGGTGACAGTGAGTACAAACCACACCCTCATACTGACAATGGACCATGTCCGCTGTGCTTGTTCAATCCAAAACACACCACTCAGGCCAGGGTAGGCTGGAGCTTTTATTTACTAACAGGAAAATAACCTCGAGTGACCAAGATAGTGTTCTGGATGATACTGAGTAGAGAAAGGACAAAATGAGTAGAGTCAGACATTTGTCCTGATCACGAAAACTGGCATGGGAAAACTCTAGGGCCTAGGTTACTTTAGGCTACGTTAGGTCGGTGAGGTCATCTGGTAAAAAAGTTATACTACAAACATTAGAATATCTCATTGCAAGTTGAGTACTATACCTGCTTTTCACTTGTGCGCTGCAGAGTGAAGTAGTAGAAACAGTCTTATGTTATGACTTTTGGGTGTAAAAAAAAAAGAGCCTGAAATGAATGCAGCACCAACAGAAAGTGTTCACTCTGCCGGGAGATTCCAGATCGCATGAGCACTTCTCGTTTTCCATGCATAACGTATTAGCACAGACTTCACATACAGTATCGTGCCTGCCACTCTCCTCTTCTTCTCTCTCTATCACTCTCTCTCTCTCCTTCTCCCCCCCCCCCCAAAAAGATGACTAACAGAACCAAAATAAACTCAAATAAAGTAAAGTAATACGGAAAATACTTAGACCTGCCGAGGAGCACCACGCTCCACAGAGCCTATCTAATGTAAACTAAATGAATTTACCTCGCCACTACTGACTGTATCGTCTGCTCCCTCCTTGTTTAGCCTCACATGTATTTATTTACTTAAGCCCGTGAGATTGTAAGTGAGGTAGCACCAGACAGGTAGGCTACAGTAAACACCATTGGAAACTAACGGAAGAAAAAGAGTAGAGAAAGTGACATCCATGCTAATCAGTTGGAGCTCCTGGGAATAAGAGATGAGCTGTATATGTCACCAGATGCTTCATAGAGGAGAGAGAGCTCTCAGGGTCTTAGGTTGTGCTGCTATCGCAAATGGCAAGGGTCCACAGGAATAGAGCGACGTGAAGGGAACTTGAATCACTAGAGGTATTAATGCTGTCTGGGTTTATGTAAAGGCGTCTCCTCTAAAGGTCAGTCCTTCCACTCTACTTTACAGTACATTGAAACTCACTTGAAGTGTTTAGTGAAGCACAACAGTATGGTGCCCAGAACACTTTTACAGTGTGGCAATTTAAAGTGTACATTGCAGTCAGTCATGTTATAATGTTCTCGCAATGTTATTCTAAATGCTGATATTAGCTGTGACATTTCATTTTTGGGCCACTTGTTTTAAGTTACTGATAAATGTGTTTTCCAGCAGGGGTTGGAACAGGTCCAGGGAACAGAACCCAAACCCGGAAAATAACAACATTTTCTGAGGAATGGAGACAGAACCGGAAATGAAAGTGATCTCTAGTGTTCTGGATTTTCAAATCTTGAGAACCGGTTATTACTGTTATTTTTTTGTTCCAAAGATATTCCTAATGTCTAATATATAATTCTGTAATTCAGTTAAGTTAAGACGCTGGTAATAGCCTTAACACAGTCCAATTCACGTCATGTCATGATGTTCAGCGATTCAATCCAAGCCCCCTCCATGTCCAGCCTTCTCTCTCGCTCTCTCCCCACCCAGGAAAATTCAGACCTGCACCTATCTGACCAAAGAAACATGGAAATAAATCTTATACCCCTTTCATAGCAAGCTGCTCTAATTGGTGGAGTAAATGAATGAGCTAAAGTTGAATACTATGTTAATTTCGAGGGTAAAAGAATGTACAAAAAGGAACTATAAGAACCGTTCTTAATGCGTTATTTATTTCAAAAATGAAGACTAGTCTACTACTTGAAAGATTAGCCATTCAAATATGAAAAGTTTGTCCGCTTCTAGCACCTGTCCTGAACGTGTTATCTCATGCTTTTCACAGGTTTTTAATGTGTTTCACCTTGGAAATATTTCTCCAATGACTTTGCCTTCACCTTTACACCCGTCTAATTTCAATTGTAAAACTGAAGCATGCACAAACACAGCCGGACCGAGGTGTTAATGAAACACTTCCACATTCATCATCGCTCCTTATGCTCACCCTTATTTTAGTTTACTCTTTCATTTTGGCCTTCTGTGCAGTCTGCACCTGCATAGCATTTTTTGTTTACTATTGTTATTGGTTGGGTGAAGAAGAAGAAAATACATACATTAGTTATGTTGTTGGTTTCATTCATATAAATCAAAACAGGATGTTGTCTACCCGGGTACCTTCTACCCTCTGGCCATCCAAAGAAGACATGGAGAAGGACAAATGAGGAAGACACAAAGAAGGTCGGAACCACCTAATGAGGTCAACAAAAACCACCCCAGAACAAAGTCTGTTGGAAATGCACCGCTGAAGCCGTCTGCTCCACTATGAGCTGAACGTCAACAAGTCAAGACTGTCCCATGGTAATACAGGATACCGTATAACCATACCTTCTCAATACTCCAACCATGTTAGCAGTACAAGTCCGTTAAGGTGTCATAAGACCGAAGGTGATGTCACGAGACTAAAGACACGGGTTTACTTCAGCACATTGTACCATGTTGCGTCACGTGTAGCCCTGGACTAGCATAGCCTACATACTGTTCATTCAGTTGGCTGGCATCCAAAGGTTATGAGAGCAAAGAACAATTCAGCTCCAAAGTCTCCACTTTTCCCACAGTGGCATGTTTTTGGTGTTGAGTTTTTCCTCCGGGATATCCTTCAGAACATTTGTTGAAGACAGAGACTTACTTATGCGCAACACTACATCCTTTGGCTGCGTAGTGTCTGTTTTGAGGTCTTCTAGGTGATTGTGGTTTGTGTTTTGGAATACTCCACACCAAAAAAATCAGTCATGCTATTACAAGTCAAAGCTGTCTACATCTTGTCTCTGTGTTTTTGGGGTTCTTTACGTGCAGTAGTTATGCTGGGTTTTTTTTATTTTTAAAACCTCAACATGACTGTACGAGCTGTATTGGGTCTGTGTTTGTTTTGGAGTGCATTGTACATACCTTTGCAGTGAGCGGTGTACATTAAGGGGACTTAGGTTGTGATGAGAAAGTGCTTTGCATGGGTGATATGTCAGGTTAAATTAGAGGGGAGAAGTAGCAGCTCTGTCAAGACAGGTTTATCTAGCCACTCTACTCGATGTCATTTGCATGATGTTACCACAAACCTTGACCGTACGTCAAGCATCGGAGCCAACGCTGGTCCATAAAACAAATACACAGGTGCCAGATATAACAAACGCAACTAACCATTTGAAGACGTGCGAGTTTCACAGTCTAGTTTCAAAGTTCTGTTTCATGGTCTAGACGGGGGGACAAGCACTTTTTTTTTGTAACTAGAGGGAAGCATTGAGAGCTAACTTTTGTGAAGCCGTACATGCCTTTGCCTTTTAAGTCGTTCAATTACGAAGAATGAAGAAAGAGACTGTGTCTGAAAGGAAACAGCAGGCGTCTCATTAATTCATTACCTTAAGTACAAAGAGTATGTGTGATGTTGGAGAGTGACGGATACAGTTTTTTTTGTCTCCGACTGTACTACACTGCAGGTACTCTCCATTTCTTTTTATATGACTCTGTTAAACTCAGGGTCTGAGCGCAGCTGCTTCCGGCTCGTTCGGAAATTGCAGCTGAAATTGGCCTGTGGTCTGAGTGGCCCGTGGTACCCCTCTCGGGTAGGAGAGTAGATGGGAAGGCAAAAGAATCTACTTCCCTATATCCAACCATAGTGCTATTCTCCATTTACATTTAATATACTGTAGGGCTTGTTGATTATTTGGAGCCTAGAGTTGGTGGTATGAAAGGGTTGAGCATGTACGTGTTTAGTCTATCTGGTGTAGAAATATTCAAAATGGAAGACCGAAACGATCTGTTTTCTTTGGCCACCAGTAAAATGTAACGGACAAAGAAATCCCATATCCTCTGGTTCTCCGGAATATACTGTACCCTAAGTAGTATTCTAGTGTTTAGTTTATTAACAGATATTTTTAAAAATATGTTTGTTTTTGGCGAGTTCTCCTTTACTGATCGATGAATAAAAATGCTATCGTTGCTATGGTCTGAAGTAAACGTAACTGAGTTCTGAGTACTGGCTTTTATTAATAGATAATTCCCTTTCCTTCCATTTCAAAGGGTGAATGAATATACGTACTTGTTGTTAAGTTTGATCCAGACTTGGCTCCTACAGAATCAATACCTGGAAGCTGCGAACTGGGAAGGATATCAAATAATGAGAACCAGAGGAAGCTGCAGTACCTTTGGTGGTTGGGTCCTTTGGATAGGGTCCACTGATAGCAGCCAGTTTGGCTATGTGCACATTCCAGTTTCCTGGCCAGAGGGCTCTATGTCCTCTGGTTTACGGTCACCACAGCATCCCTGCATGCCACAGCACCACATATTTGTCACGGTGCAGTGCACACCAACTGTCATGTATTACTGTACTTATCAAAGCCTAAATATGTTATTTTGGAGAACAATCAAGATAGTGATCAGTACATGTTTTAAAAGTGATTATGTTTATCACCAATAGTCCAACCCCACTGGGCACAGACGTCAGTTCAACGTTTGGTTTTGATTCGCGTTTGGATGAGTTGTCAATGAATGTGAATTCAATGTGACATCAGCAAAAAATGTCGCCATGTCATCATATTTGGGTTAAAAGTTTGATGAACAAATGACAGAATGCGCTTTACGCTGATTACTTTTTGCAAATCCAATCAGGTTCCACGTTGATTCAAATCAAATCAAATCAAAGCAAATGTTATTTGTCACATACACATGTTTAGCAGATGTTAATGCGAGTGAAGCGAAATGCTTGTGCTTCTAGTTCCGACAATGCAACGTCATCACATTGATGTTTTCTGTTGAAATTATGTGGAAACAACATTGATTCGACTAGTTTTGCCCAGTGGGACTTCTCTATGCTCTCCTCTTTTCCTGCCCAGTTTTGTAGATACCTGTGTCAGGGCTTAGAAGCAGAGTGTACAGCCCTTCAGCCAACACCAGAGACAGGGGACAGAAATGTCTCAGAGCTAGTTAAAAACCTAGACACGACGGGAAGAACACTCCAACAGGGAGTCAAACAGTTTCACTTCAGGTAGCTACTGTGAAAGAGAGCGAGACAATAGAAGAGGAATGCAAGAAATAGAAAGAACATGAGGAAGTTCAATCAGATGTGAGAACCAGGCAATAAAAGGAAGAGAGAGGAGTTTGGTTGAGGAGAGTCTGTGCCTCTAACTGTCGGCTTTCGCTCTCCCCCTCTCTCTCTCTCTCTCTCTCTCTCCAAACTTTTGACGTTTTTTGATTGCTGTTGTGCATGTGGTGTAGTGGTTACGGAGATGAATTTGCGATGGATTGGATTAGATTGTTATAGTGTTATAGCTATGCAAGTTCGAGCCATACGTGTGTATACGGCTCTAGTATACTACTCCAGTGTCCTTGAGGAGAGCACTTAAATCTAAATAGCGGTTGTCAAATATGCAGCTGTCTGATTGGATAATATAAGTGAAAACCTCTTTCACGAAGACCCAATAAAAAGCTCCCCACAGGTGGAAAGTACAGTTCCAGAGAGATGGAGGAGAATGGATGGAGGGGTGGGATGGGAGGAGTAATCAGACTGATTTTCCACAGTGATAGGAGGCCTTCTTCATATGATGAGGTAGGCAGCTGGGAGAGCACAGAGGCTTTGCAGGTTCACGGCAAAGTCAACACTGTCCAATCCCTTAAACCCACTCCCCGTCCACAGCACAGCCTCCCTACAATGTGTGCGTGAACGTGTGTGAGTTGGCCGCATGTGTGTGTGTGTGTGTGCCTGAGGTTTACCAATTGATTCTCAAATCCATCTCTAATTGTTGAAATACGTTCCGGAGATATAAAGATGTGCACTTCTTTCTTATTTACTTGAGGATCTAGTGTCAACCTCTCTTTGATGCATACATTATTCCACACATTCTGACCCGTAGAGCCTCTTCTGTACAGAGCAGTTCCTTGGGGTCAATGTGTAGAGCTACTTAGATGAGGGCTGTGTAAACACACAGGCATCGTTTGTAATATAGCTGCGTGTTCACAATCCCTCTTCTATTCTCTGGCCAGATCTGTTTCAAGGCAGCAACTGTAGCAATCAGAGCAGAGAGAGAGACGTTCTCGGGCTCGAGTCTCACGTCGAAGATCGATGGAATGACGGAATGAAAATGACACACGTCCCGTGTAGCATGTGTCAATGCCTGGTTTGATTCCCCTCGTGAGCGGTTGCTGTGTTTGTGTGAGCTACGCCTGTGTTTTCTTTCCCGTTGAGCAGTAGGTGTGGTAGAAATACAACAGGCGAGTCCTTCATCCTCTCACTGATGTCAAAGGGATGTTAATTGGAATATGATGACTGTTAGTACTCTATTACTTAGCGGCCGTTCAAGAAGTGATGAGTGAGTGGCACTGCAAACGACACACATACTGTATTTTACACGATCCACATTGCTACAATCCCTGCTTTGCCTATTGGGCCACACATTGTCCCTCCGTAAAGCCTTGCGAGAGAAGTGGCTACCTTCAGGTATATTCCCACCAGTGGTGTGTTTCCGCCAGAAATCAGCGCCGACATGGTGCACACAAAATGTACATTTCGCTTAAGTTGTCATGTACCGTACAAAAACAGAATGTTCAATGTGTTTCCGTGGCATTTTTTAACTCTACCAATAGGTTTGTCACAGCAACTGTTGCGTTAAATAGCAAATGTGCCTACTCTGGTCTTGTTGGTGCGTGCTAGCCGACAGCTCGCAGATACAGTGTGGGTAGGCTAGTCTACATGATGAGATCGTGGATAAGAGCGAGAATTTTTTTATTTGTCAAAGCGGCAGTCAAGCATCGATCATCGTGTCACCAGAATAAGAACCTCGAAATGTATTGGAAAGGAGCATCAGGCTCATATTATGCACTTTCACCACCCTGGGAAGTTCATTCTAATTGATTTAATCTGTAGCCCAATTCAAACTGCGTGGTTTCCCAAATTGTAGTGGGAGGACCACACATCGCGTGGCTCCAAGTTTACTTCGACATGATGGTTGTTGTATAAATATTTGCGCATAAAGGCGTTTCCACCACCATTTCTCACGTGATTCATTTTACCGACACCACAAAAAGATCTCACCATGTCGAACGAACAAATCATCTGTCAGAGTTGATCAAATTGTACTGAAACTTCCTGTTTCCATCAGTTGTTGTGTTTTTTTTATATAAGGTATGACTTTACTCACATAAAAACTGTGGATGGAAACAAGGATATTGCAAAGTTTCCAACGTGATCCTGTGTAATCAGGGCCTATCTGTGAGTGTGTGCGTGGGTGTCGGTGTGCATGTGGAAATACATTTCTGTGTCCGTGTCTGTGCGTGTGGCTACTCACATAACTGCGTGTGTACGTGAATGCACTCATGTCTCTCAACCCTCAATCCGTCATGCTCCACAGTCAAGTCAGGGCTGTAATTAAGCATTTGAGCGTGAGAGTTTAATTTGCACTTTTAATTTGGAGTGATTGGCACTTGCAGAAGTTGTGCTGAGGCTGTTATACTACGAAAGAGAGAGAGAGAGAGAGGATCATGGCAGTACAAGTAGCAGCAGCACCACATACTATGGGGCACTACTTTCATTTATTCCCATTGAGACTCAATGTATTTTCATGTTTCTATAAGGAGAGTAGAGAGAAGAGGAGAGTGGAGCAGAAAGGAGGGGATAGGAGGAGAGTGGAGGTGAGAGGAGCAGAGGAGCAGAGAGGAGGATAGTGGAGGAGAGTGGGAGAGAGTAGAGGAGAGTGGGTCAGAAAGGAGGGGATAGGAGGAGAGTGGAGGTGAGAGGAGCAGAGGAGCAGAGAGGAGGATAGTGGAGGAGAGTGGGAGAGAGTAGAGGAGAGTGGGAGAGAGTAGAGGAGAGTGGGAGAGAGTAGAGGAGAGTGGGAGAGAGTAGAGGAGAGTGGGAGAGAGTAGAGGAGAGTGGGAGAGAGTAGAGGAGAGTGGGTCAGAAAGGAGGGGATAGGAGGAGAGTGGAGGTGAGAGGAGCAGAGGAGCAGAGAGGAGGATAGTGGAGGAGAGTGGGAGAGAGTAGAGGAGAGTGGGAGAGAGAGGAGAGTGGGGAGAGAGGAGAGTGGGAGAGAGTAGAGGAGAGTGGGAGAGAGTAGAGGAGAGTGGGAGAGAGTAGAGGAGAGTGGGAGAGAGTAGAGAGGGAGATCATTTCATGGAGTGTGATGGGAAAGCCTCCGACCAAGCACTTCTTTACCTCTGTTACATGGAAGTCAAACATGATCATCAATGCAAATGGATTCACAGAGAGGTGAGCTCCTCGTGACTTAAAATAATTGATGGGAGCCCAGAGAGTTTGAGATAGAATTCCCCCTGAGATCCATGCCTCCCTGTGGGTGTTTTGGGAGTTCAATCTCACTCACTCACTCACTCACTCACTCACTCACTCACTCACTCACTCACTCACTCACTCACTCACTCACTCACTCACTCACTCACTCACTCACTCACTCACTCACTCACTCACTCACTCACTCACTCACTCACTCACTCACACACACAATAAATGATCTCATACAGTATTCATTGTAGCCCACATTCCCATAGAATTGCACACACATGCACCGACCTTATCTTAACAGTCCTACTGTGTAGGCCATGCTCCAGTTTGAGAGGCATGTGTGTGACACAGGAAAAGAGGGGTCTTCAGTATGCGTGATGGATAGCCACCGCACTCTGACAGTTTCTTGGAAAACACCATTCACTTTTCCATCATGGTGGCCAAACTGTGGACTCTCCCTTTCTCCTCTCTTCTCTCTCTCTCTCTCTCTCTCTCTCTCTCTCCCTTACTCTCTCTCTCTCTCTCCTTCTCCCTCTCCCTCTCTCTCTCTCTCTCCTTCTCCAACAGTTTTATCTGTCTTTCTGTTGTTCCCGCTCTCTTTCTCTCTCTCTCTCTCTCTCTCGCTCTCTCTCTCTCTCTCTCTCTCTCTCTCTCTCTCCCTCCCTCTCTCTCTCTCTCTCTCTCTCTCTCTCTCTCTCTCTCTCTCCTTCTCCAACAGTTTTATCTGTCTTTCTGTTGTTCCCTCTCTCTTTCTCTCTCCAAGCAGATCCCCATGTGCTGGAAGACATTAGAGAAGTATACTTCCTGTGCCTTCCTGCGCCAGTGTTTTATGACACACTCTTTTGTCTTTTAATCTTCTCTTGCCCCCCTGCCGGCAAACACACATCTCCCTAATTAACAAACTTTTTAACGGGCTGGCACTGGGGAAACAATTGAGAGCAGGAGAAAAATGCTTCATCCAGGATTTTCTAGAAGCATTGGAACCTTTCTAACCCCTACTGTCTGTGGCGTATGATGAGCATTTGCTTAGTTGTCATCTTTTTATGTGTCCCTCTATCGTTCCTCTCCTTTCTTCTCCCCATCCCTCTTTCTCTCTGCTCCTGTCCTTGGAGGGCTGAATGAATTATGTCTTTGGGATAATGGAGCCATAAGGGAGCCATCAATGCTGAGGGGGGACGATGAGTCTGTCCCATTCCAATCAATCAGTACTATGTAGAGGAGGAGGGATGACTGGAGGAGGGATGACTGGAGGATGGTTGGCTCAGGCAGGTCACGCGTGATACAAGTCAGTATTTGACGGTCCATCCATTTCTGAGGACGTCGGGAGATGATGTGGAAACCCGGCCACTAGGGGTGACAGTGAGCACTATTACCTTCAAGTAGGTTTAGATTTTGCCAGGGCTTTGTGGACCGGGATGGCAGATGGGCGTAAGCATCTGCCTCTGATTCCAAAGGTTGCATTTTTGAATCCAGCAATAGAAAGTTGTTTTTGATATTTCGGGTTTTAAGCCTATCCCAAACCTTAACCCTTACCTTAACCATTCAGAGTTAATGCCTGAACTTAACACAAACCTTAACAATGTGAAGTTAATGCCTAAACTGAACCTTAACCTGTTAGTACTCTAGGGGCAGTATTTCATTTTTGGATAAAAAGACGTGCCCGTTTTAAGCGCAATATTTTATCACGAAAAGATGCTCGAATATGCTTGGAATTGATCGTTTTGGAAAGAAGAGAGTCTTACGTTTCCAGAACTGCAAAGATTTTCACTGTGAGTCCCTTAGAACAAATGCTTCGGGCAAAACCAAGATGTATGACCGACCAGGAAATGAACAGGATTTTTGAGGCTACGTTTTCCATGATCGCCTTATATGGCTGAGGCTGTAGTAACGATACCGCATGCGGGATGGGGCGGACTTTGAGGTTAAACACTTTGACAATTCGTAGTTAATGTCTAAAAATGAATCTGAAACACTTCAACATTTGACACTTGGAACAACTTTAAAACGTGATGTTTGAGAAACATGGATGAACATCTAATTCTGAGACTGAGCCTGTAGGATTGGCTAGAGGTCGGGTGGTTGGAGGAGCGATGGCCTGAGGCGGGATGGCTGGAGGAGGGATGGCTGGAGGAGGGATGGCTGGAGGAGGGATGGCCTGAGGAGGGATGGCTAGAGGAGGGATAGCTGGAGGAGGGATGGCTGGAGGAGGGATGGCTAGAGGAGGGATGGCTAGAGGAGGGATGGCTGGAGGAGGGATGGCTGGAGGAGGGATGGCTGGAGGAGGGATGGCCTGAGGAGGGATGGCTAGAGGAGGGATGGCTGGAGGAGGGATGGCTAGAGGAGGGATGGCTAGAGGAGGGATGGCTGTTGGAGGGATGGCTAGAGGAGGGATGGCTAGAGGAGGGATGGCTGGAGGAGGGATGGCTGGAGGAGGGATGGCTAGAGGAGGGATGGCTAGAGGAGGGATGGCTGGAGGAGGGATGGCTGGAGGAGGGATGGCTAGAGGAGGGATGGTTAGAGGAGGGATGGCTGGAGGAGGGATGGCTGGAGGAGGGATGGCTAGAGGAGGGATGGCTAGAGGAGGGATGGCTGGAGGAGGGATGGCTGGAGGAGGGATGGCTGGAGGAAGGATGGAGGGGCCAGAGGCTCTAAAGTGGTGGCTGCGGGTGAGAGGAGTGGTGAGTGGGGTGGCAGGGGAGAGGGGCTGAGGGGAGGCAGACTCGACCTCAGGTAGATGTGGCACACATGCATGGTCACAAGCATAAAGCACACACACACTTGCCACTTGTGCAATGCACGCACACACACACACACACACACACACACACACACACATACACACATTTGCCACTTGTGCAATGCACACACACACACACACACACACACACACACACATACACACACACTTGCCACTTGTGCAATGCACACACACACACACACACACACACACACACACACACACACACACACACACACACACACACACACACACACACACACACACACACACACACACACACACACACACACACACACACACACACACAGTCTCCTCTTGAAACAAAGGGCCAAGACTAACATAATGTGTGGGAGGACTGAAAGCTGAAAGCTTTTGTAAAAGCCTCCATGATGGGGTTCGGAGGAGTTTTAATACTGTAGGTTCTCTGTGATGGGTCATTTAGACACAAGTAAGGGACTGAAGTACAGTCACTTAAATATAGTTCTTCTGTCCAGACAGAATAATCTCTGAATGTCACTCTATGTATGTTTTCTTTGTAGTGTATAGTGCTGAAGTGTGCACTGGTCTTTATCTATAGAATACTATACTAAACACTGTAGTAACCCTCGATAATGTGTAGTACTTACTATATAGTTTTGTAGAAGACTGGTAAATAGTACATCATTATCAACTTCTATGTCATAGATAATAAAACACTATAGTAAACACTACAGTATTGTCCGCAAAAACACTACAGTAATTACTATAGTATATACTATAGTTTGTTAACTGTTGTAATACTATAGTATTTATACTATAGCAAACTGTAAATACTACGGTATACCACGGTAGTATCCACAAAAAACAACAACACTGTAGTAAATACTACAGTAATGTCCGCAAACACACTAAAGTGTCAGCAAAAACTACTATAGTAATACTAAAGTATTCATTAAATAATTTCTCTCGTTATAGGGGAAACACATTTTCCTCTGTGGGAGGGATGTGCTCTACGTATATAAATACACATCTCCCTGTCCTCAAAAAGTCACATTGACCTCCTTTCCTCTCTCCTCCCCGGTGAATCTATTTGTATTTGTTCCCAGGGAATGGCCATCCATACAAGTTTGTCTGTAAAGCGTATCACAGTTAAATTGTTCTGTGAATTATTTAACCAAACATATTGCCCTCTCATAGCACAGCAGTGTACAGAGAGGAGAGGAAGCTAGTGAGGCTGGTGCCTTTACTCTCTGAGCCAGGATAGAGAGATTAGGAAAGCCAGAACCCCGCGACCAACTGGTCGACCGACCAGCAGAGATGTCTCGGAAAAGGGCTGGG
Source organism: Oncorhynchus nerka (assembly GCF_034236695.1). Taxonomy (NCBI): domain Eukaryota; kingdom Metazoa; phylum Chordata; class Actinopteri; order Salmoniformes; family Salmonidae; genus Oncorhynchus; species Oncorhynchus nerka. The sequence continues at coordinate 16,420,052 of NC_088396.1, read as the reverse complement.
CCAGATAACACACTCTTTTATTCATTTAAGAAACGGGGGAGGGGGGGGGGGGGGTGTAGTGAAAAATGTTTTTATCTATTTTGGCCTAGCTGCGTGTCCACTCCTACTCGTGGAGCTGCTGTCTGGGTAGGAGAGGAGGCTGTTTATTTATGCTCATCGGGGATGACTAGATGAGGAGACCTTGCATTCCAGCGGCTCTGTGAGATGCTTGAGGGAGATAGGGTGGGATCAAAGGGATTAGAGGACGGTGGAGAAATGGAATCTGGTTTCTCCAGGGGCGTTACTCCTGTACAGCTGAATCTGCTCAGCACTGTTTGAGCTCACCGCTGACCCAAGCAAGGGAAAGGGCTAATCAAACACTACCTTGCGCTCTTTTGACATACAGGTATCTCTTGTCTTTTTTTTCTACATTACACTCTACTTTTTCCCCCCTGCACTTTTCTTCTCTCCCACTTTTCCTCTCTCTCTAGTATTCTCGTTCTACGGTACTTTCTACTTGGCATTATACTAATTTCTTATTTTTCCTCTTCTGTCCATTATCCTCCCTCTATTTTACTGTCCAGAGAAAAATGGCACATCTCTTTCCTTTTTGTTGTTGCATTATGATCTTAGTATTTCCAACAATAACACCTTGTCTCTTTTGCCCTTACCTCCCTTGTATACACACTCCCAGGAGAGGCCAGGGGATAGCAGGACCACTATGGGAGAGGCTCCTTGATGAGGGCCCTGTGAGGCCCCCTGCAGTGGGACTGGTGCTTAATCAACCCCCTGGCTTCTCTTCCCTGTAGGCAGGTCAATCCTGACCCCCACCATCTGCACAGTGGCTGGGCCCACAGGCCCACTGCTCTGCAATAAACAAACTACTTGTCCTTGATCCTTTGGGCTTCTCCGCACTGTGGGCCCATCAGGATAATGAACACACACTCAAGCATGCATGCATGCACTTACACACTCACACACAGACACAGACACAGAACACATACACACATACACACACGCATGCACACACACACACGCAGAGAAACACAAATACACACACATACAGTGTCCATTTTAGGACAGCTTTGTAACCCTTAAGGCTCCATGGTTGCTTAAATGTGTATAGGTTGTGGGCTCCGCCCCAGTCCTACATGGCCACACCCTGGTCACTTCCTGGTTTGAGTGGATATAGCAAAGGGGAGCCATTGTCAGGTAAAGGGGAGCCATTTTGACTGCATTGGGTTTTGAGAAATGTTTGGTTTCTAGGAAACTATTGTTAGCTTCGGTGTGGAAGAACTTTACTGGCCTGCACAGAGCCCTGACTTCAACCACATCGAACACCTTTGGGATGAATTGGAATGCCGACTCCAAGCCAGGCCTAATTGCCCAACATCAGTGCCCCGACCTCACTCATGCTCTTGCGGCTGAATGGAAGCAAGTCCCTGCAAGTAAGTTATACCCAAAAATAAGCAAACATCTAATCAATACAGATGGGAAAAATTAGGATCAATCTTACCAGTTCAATTGCACATAAAAATAATCCAAAGGAAATCCACAAAGCATGTAACGAATGGATCTGCGTTAGTATATACATCACAAATCCTAACGCAAAGTTACACCTCACTTTTCCATTTTTTTATTTGTATTACATAAAACCGATCAGAATTCCGAAGAATGGTCATTTACAACATAAACAATGTCTACAATGTATTTCTTATGAATTTGAAGTTATTATAATGGGCACATTTTTTTTATGGTAGACTATGTCATTTGTCTGTCTTTTCAGGTTTTATGGTAAGTAAAAATTGACGAACTAATACATTTTGTGATTACCACCACATCCTGTCCTGACCATCAAAGTTCATTGTGTCGTGGTAATGACGTGTGGTGGGAGACATTTTTACTGTACTTAGTCATAAATAGCGGGGATTCTAGCATGCTAACTCCAGTTAAACAGCCAGCATACAATGTATCCTAAATACACATCATTAAAACATAATTTTACAAATCTAACATCATTTGATGAAATGATAGCCTATTTCGTAATGACATCCATGTGCTCCACTGTCACTATGCGTATCCATGGTAATCAGGTACACAACCTTTTGGAAAAACTTTGTTATCATGTAATTTGCTTGTCGTGGTGGTATGACGTAACAAATGTCTTACGCACATCTAATATGTATATACAGTAGTTTCCATTTATTTGACTCTTTCTTTAAACAGGCGCATTAAATGTGTTCTAATTATCAAGACTTGTGTAAGTGTAATACATAGCAGAATGTCAAAAGTCTGCGTGTGAGACAGGACAAAAACAGTGTAAAACAATGAAATCCAGACATGAAATGCTTTAGAAAATAAAATAAAAAAACATATTGAAAGCTGAAAAAAATAAGTTTAAGGTTATTTTAGTCTACTTGTTGGATGTGGATAAAAATTGGAATTAACATTCTATGTTAAAAATCGAACATTCTGCTTTGTAGGCAGACTTATTTCGGACTGAATATCCATAGTGCTTACTGAACGTTAAAGCTTCATCACACAAACCCACACACTCCTAATGATAGGGAAAAGGAGGACACAAAAGAGAAAAGCCACAGAGCCAGGTAACTAAGGTTGCAAAGGGAGGGTATATTACTGGAAACATTGAACGTTTACCAGTAAACTACCCACATTTTTGTAACTTTTTAGGAATATATGGAATTTTATTGGATGATTTTTTATCTTTGGCTGTCAGAAGGGCCTTGTCACATAACGTATATAAGATAATCAAGTAAGATGATTTTCAAATAAAAACATTATCCTAAATATAAGCCATCAACTGTGTGAATACCAACAGTGTTTAATATGAGGGTTTTTGTTTTTTTACACTTCTTTATTTTACCAAAATGTTTTGGGGCCAATCTGGAGGCAGTTATGAGAATACAATGGTTGGAAGAGTTTCATTGAAAATAATGCCATAAAGCCATTGTTGATTAGATGCGTTTTAAAATTAATTTGACTATTTTCTCTTGAACTGTCTATTCACTAGAAACTCATGGACAATATGGACACAGATATAAAAAAAAAATGTATACTATGTCATCAACACATTCACTCTCTGCCAAAAGAACTAAAGAACTAATCAAGACACTGTCATGTCCTCTCTAACAACACTGCTTATTGGACTTATTGTTTTTTAAAATTTTATTTGGCTCCTTCAGGGAAAATATACCGACAGCAAAAATCCCACAAGTGCTTTTCTAATGGCCTAAACGGTCGTGCCCTTGTCGCTTGGGTTTCGAGTGTTAGATAGCAATCCACTGCTGTGATTCTCTGCTCCTCATCACAATGCAGGCTGACCACAGAGTAACTCTAATCTGCTCCCTTCGTTCCACTGATCTAAAGCTCGTGCTGATGGATTTGGCTCTGTCCCGGCCAGTGGTTTTAAGCAGATCCATATCAGGGTGATTGAATGAGCAGGCTTTGGCTAGCTGGCTAACGATGGGGCTGACGCTGGCACTGTGTTATTGCTAACACAGGCAGGACAGTAGTCAGGGTGACACTAGCCTGGGTGTGGAGATGGATCGGGCCACTAAGGAGAAAGGTTAGAGGGAAGTAAGATGGAGGAGGAAGGGAAATAAGGTCAAGGACAATGGGTATGTATGCAGTAGGACGAAGCATTCCGGATGTTGAAGGTAGAAATGTATTAGAATTCAAAATAAAACTGCAATTTAAGACTTTCTATGATATGTACTAGAACTTCGTATTAATTAGAAACAATACATATAGTAACACTCATTCCGATTGAAGAAAGAGAGGAGGAAAGTCTGAGGATATTAGGTAGATGATAGAAGATGGAAGGCATGGGAGGTATAAGGTAGGAGTGTTGTTTGATATAGGCTGGCCAGTCTCTGGGATTAGGCTCCACTAGCCACAACAACCTTCAGCTGGACCACAGGGATGGAAGGAATGCTGTTTGTCCAACTCCAACCTGCTTGCCTGCCTGGGATTTGATATCCTCTAAATCCATCGCACACATCACCGGACCAGGGAGATGGGTGGGGGCGGTAGAGAGAGGGAGACAGGAGGGTAGAGAAAGAGGGGGGGGCAGAAAGGAAAAGAGAAAAAGAGTGATAGATATCAGTAATAAAAACCAGTAGATGAAATAAACACAACAAATCAAATATAATGAGGAACAGACGGACACATAAGTACAGGTAACCCTGAACAAAAAAAGGAAAACATAAGGAAAGATAAAGCAGGAAAAGGATAAATGCATGGAGCATTGCGTTGTGCCAGTAGGGCGAGTGTGGCTTCTGTTGTGAGGCTTTTCTCATTATCCAGTCTATCAGCATGGTAAATAAGAGCAGTGACCCCAGCTGACCTGGTCCCTGACTCAGATAAGCACTGCAAACACACACTGGAGCACTGGAGTGGCCCGCCCCAGCCACCGTGTCTCACACACACACGTGCGCTCAAGCACGCACTTGCTCGAACACACATGGACACGCACACACACAAACACACACATGCTCGCGCAGACACATACACGCGGACACACGCGACACACAATACACACACACACACTCACAGACAACCACATTAACACCGGAGGTGAACCTAAGCTTCCATGACAGATGCCAATCTCACTCATAAATGAGTGTTTTGTGTGTGTGTGTGTGTGTGTGTGTGTGTGTGTGTGTGTGTGTGTGTGTGTGTGTGTGTGTGTGTGTGTGTGTGTGTGTGTGTGTGTGTGTGTGCGCGCGCGTATGTGGTGTGTGTGTGTGTGTGTGTGTGTGTGCGTGCGTGCGCGCGTATGTGGTGTGTGTGTGTGTATGTGTGTTCGTGCACCCATTGATTTGTGTGACTTCCAGTTTGTTGTTGTTGTCTCCCCCTTCTCTCTGCTGCTCACCAACAGGCTGGGGCTTTATCGACATACAAATCGTTCTACTTGGTTTACAACTGCTGTGTAAGGAATTCAACAAAATTGGGGAAAAAAGAGACCTCTGTTCTCTCACTCTGTCTCCCGTTTGTCACCTCTGCATAGAGAAAAACGCTCAACTGAATTAGCGATGTTCAGCGATGTTCAAGCTGTCAGAAAAGGTATTTTCAACAGCTTTTTGGACAAGCTTTCTTTTGCTTTCTACTCACCGAAACAAAAAAAGATAACGTGTTGGGACAAATGTTGGCAAAAAATACTCACTGTCTTTCTGATGTAGACTGAACTATGTGAACAAACCGATAATAATTGCAACATCAGGTTCTGGTCTGTTTGTAAACCAATGATAAATCCGACTCAATGTAAACAGATATTGATTTAGGATTGAAGATAAATTACAACTAGTCTCCATTTTAGAATGCTTAGGTACATCAATATATTTTTGATGCTTCCAGCATGAGATGTATCACTCAGCTCGGTTTGCTTAATTGCAATAAATGTACATGTAAATGTACTGACTATAAAAAGTGCATAATATAATTTATTTTAGTGAATGATTAGCGTTCATATAAGGCTGTCTTGTATGTGATTTACTCCTAGTGCTAGATTATGGTAATTGCCTGCACTTAAGCAATTAGACAAACCAAAAGCTGAAGTGGTGAATATGTGAAAGCTCTGTGCTGAATCATATTTTCCAGGAGAGGAAAGCAGAAATGAAAGGTGGAGTTTCTTGTCATCAATCTCAGAATAAAGCTGGTCTCTCTCTTTGTCTCTCTCTCTGTCTTTCTCTGCCTCTCTCTCTCTCTCTCTATTTCCCTCTTTCTGTCTCCCCCTCTCCCCCCCCTTCTCTCTTTCTCTCTCTACCAGTCACTTTTCAGCAGCTATTGTTCTCTGCATTGTTCTTTCAGTTTTCGGAGAGACGATAAAGGACTACACAGTCATATCCCCAGAAGCTCTCCCAAACAAAAGGCTACAGTGACAAATGAGTAGCAATTTCCCTCTTACCTTTTATAGTTTTTTTTTCTGCCTCAGCCGAGAGAGACTAATACGGAGGTCAATCGGTTGATAATGCCTGTGTTTGAAATGGTTTGGAGGCTTTTATTCTGTTTTTACACTTTCAAAAGTCTCACCTTTGAAAAATGCTGATGTGTTTGTGTGATGTGATGTGCCAAGTCTTGTGGTAGATAGGAAGGCATGTCTCAGCCATAAACACACACAAACGCACGTCTTAACATAAACACACACACACGTCTCGGACATAAACACGCACGTCTCAGACACACATACGCACTCACTGCCATTCCATAAGTCCGTTAATAGGGAAACAGTTCAATGTTGACTCCACTACAAAGCATCATGGACGCAATAACATCTCAATCATTTTTTCACAAGGTTAATTAAATACATTATTTTATCTCTCAGATACAGGACAGACACTTTTTGGGCCACTATCGGGCCACCCCCAGGTGTTGTAGGTAGGCAACAACACCTCCACTACGCTGATCCTCAACACTGGGACCCCACAAGGGTGCATGCTCAGCCCCCTCCTGTACTCCCTCTTCACCCTGGACCGCGTGGCCACGCATGCCTCAAACTCAATCATCAAGTTTGCAGACGATAGGCCTGACTAACAACAACGACGAGACACCCTACAGGGAGGAGGTGAGGATCCTAGCGGTGAGGTGCCAGGAAAATAACCTCTCCCTCAAGGTCTACAAAACAAAGGAGCTGGTGGTTGACTTCAGGAGACAGAAGAGGAAGCATGGCCCCACGCACATCGATGGAGCCACAGTGGAGAAGGGGAAAAGCTTCAAGTTCCTCGGCATACACATCACTGACAATATGAAATGGTCCACCCACACAGACAGTGTGGCGAAGAATGTGCAACAGTGCCTTTTCAAACTCAGGAGGCTCAATACATTTGGCTTGGCCCCTAAGACCCTCACAATGTGAGGATGCACTATTGAGAGCATCCTGTCGGGTTATATCGTCGCCTGGTATGGCAACTGCACCGCCCGCAACCGCAGGGCTCTCCAGAGGGTGGTGGGGTCTGCCCAAGCATCACCGGGGGCACACTGCCTGCCCTCCAGTATATCTACAGCACCCAGTGTCACAGGAAGGCCAAGAAGATCATCAAGGCCTCATCTGCTAAATTGGCATACAATGGCGCCTGACAGGATGGCTGACTTTTTACGGGCTCCTAACAAACTGTGATGTTTTTTCGCTTATTTTGTACATAACGTTGCTGCTACTGTCTCTTATGACCGAAAAGAGCTTCTGAATACCAGAACAGCGATCACTCACCTCGAACTGGACAAAGATTTTGCTTTAATGAGTCCGACGCAAAGGACAGACTGCTGTAGATAAGACTATCTACCAATAGATTTTTCACATATATTAATCATAGCCATCTATTTACCACCACAAACTAATGTTGGCCTTAAGACCGCACTCAACGAGCTGTATAAGGCCATAAGCAAACAAGAAAATGCTCATCCAGAAGTGGTGCTCCTAGTGGTCGGGGACTTTAATGCAGGCAAACTAAATACATTTTACCTAATTTCTACCAGCATGTCACATGTGCAATTGTGATTGTGGACTACAGGAAAAGGAGAACCGGACACACCCCCGTTCTCATCGACGAGGCTGTAGTGGAGCAGGTTGAGAGTTTCAAGTTCCTTGGCGTCCACATCAGCAACAAACGAACATGGTCCAAGCACACCAAGACAGTTGTGAAGAGGGCACGACAAAACCTATTCCCCCTCAGGAGCCTGAAAAGTTTTGGCATGGGTCCTCAAATCCTCAAAAGGTTTTACCCTGCACCATCGAGATCATCCTGACGGGATCCATCACTGCCTGGTATGGCAACTGGCCACCGTAGTCATAGACCGTTCTCTCTGCTACCACACGGCAAGCGGTATCGGAGCGCCAAGTCTAGGGACTAAGAGACTCTAAACAGCTTCTACCCACAAGCCATAAGACTTCTGAACAGCTAGTCAAATTGCTACCCAGACTATTTGTGTTGCCCCCTTCCTTCTACGCTGCTGCTCCTCTCTGTTATTATCTTTGCACAGTCACTTTAATAACTCTACCTACATGTACATATTACCTCAATTACCTCGACACCGGTGTCCCTGCACATAGACTCTGTACCGGTACCCCCTGTATACAGCCTCCACATAGACTCTGTACCGGTACCCCCTGTATACAGCCTCCACATAGACTCTGTACCGGTACCCCCTGTATACAGCCTCCACATAGACTCTGTACCGGTACCCCCTGTATACAGCCTCCACATAGACTCTGTACCGGTACCCCCTGTATACAGCCTCCCCATAGACTCTGTACCGGTACCCCTGTATACAGCCTCCACATAGACTCTGTACCGGTACCCCCTGTATACAGCCTCCACATAGACTCTGTACCGGTACCCCCTGTATACAGCCTCCACATAGACTCTGTACCGGTACCCCCTGTATACAGCCTCCACATAGACTCTGACTCTGTACAGCCCATTGACTCTGTACCGGTACCCCCTGTATACAGCCTCCACATAGACTCTGTACCGGTACCCCCTGTATACAGCCTCCACATAGACTCTGTACCGGTACCCCCTGTATACAGCCTCCACATAGACTCTGTACCGGTACCCCCTGTATACAGCCTCCACATAGACTCTGTACCGGTACCCCCTGTATACAGCCTCCACATAGACTCTGTACCCCTGTATACAGTAGACTCTGTACCGGTACCCCCTGTATACAGCCTCCCATAGACTCTGTACCGGTACCCCCTGTATACAGCCTCCACATAGACTCTGTACCCCGGTACAGCCCCCTGTATACAGCCTCCACATAGACTCTGTACCGGTACCCCCTGTATACAGCCTCCACATAGACTCTGTACCGGTACCCCCTGTATACAGCCTCCACATAGACTCTGTACCGGTACCCCCTGTATACAGCCTCCACATAGACTCTGTACCGGTACCCCCTGTATACAGCCTCCACATAGACTCTGTACCGGTACCCCCTGTATACAGCCTCCACATAGACTCTGTACCGGTACCCCCTGTATACAGCCTCCACATAGACTCTGTACCGGTACCCCCTGTATACAGCCTCCACATAGACTCTGTACCGGTACCCCCTGTATACAGCCTCCACATAGACTCTGTACCGGTACCCCCTGTATACAGCCTCCACATAGACTCTGTACCGGTACCCCCTGTATACAGCCTCCACATAGACTCTGTACTGGTACCCCCTGTATACAGCCCCACTGTTGTTATTCACTGCTGCTCTTCAAATATTTGTTATTCTTATCCCTTACTTTATTTTGAGGTATTTTCATAAAACTGCATTGTTGGTTAAGGGCATGTAAGTAAGCATTTCACAGTAAGGTCTACACTTGTAGTATTCGTCACATGTGACAAATAGCATTTGATTTGACTAACCTGAACCTCCCAACATTGACTCGGCACCGGTACTCCCTGTATATAGCCTCATCATTGTTATTTTATTGTGTTACTTTTTATTACTTTTTTACTTTAGTTTATTTAGTATGTGTTTTCGGAACTCTATTTCTTGAACTGCATTGTTGGTTAAGGTCTTGTAAACATTTCACACTGTTGTATTCGGCGCATGGGACAAATAACATTTGACTCGATTTGATTTGAAATATGTTTATGCAATCAATAACATTAGATTTGAATTTGATTTTGGAATTGCTCGTTTTGATGGTTGACGAGTTGTCGAGTTGAAGATTATTTTCAAATGAATTAGATGACATATTAGTAGCCTTTCTTTGGTACAGTGCACGCAGATCGCCTCGATCCCTCCGACAGTCAAATAAACGGTGAGACATTGAGATTTTCTTTAATGACAGTAAGGCAAATAATATATTGAGGAATATAACGCATGACTTTCAACACAAAGTAATATTGTAACGAAACGGTTTACCCTTGTTACTTTTCCAAGTAACAAATCCCAACACTGGAGACAGGTCATATGCCCAGAAGCCCGAGACGAAGATTATACTAGTATGGGACATCAGACATTTATTTATAAGATGGCTATAATACATTCGGCTCGTTATCCTGGGTAGATCAGCATGGTGTTTGAGAGCGCATCCTGTCCCATGGTGGCTCTGCCCTGCAGTGTAATGATGGGTAATGGCTGCAGTGGCCGTCCCTGTTTATTTCCTGTCATTTCCTGAGAAGTGATGTCTCTTTTTGTGATTTCGTGTTCTAAAGGGATTACATGGGAGATGAGATGAAATGGTCCCGGAATTGCCCTCTCTGTATCCCGCTACCCCTCTGTTCTCTCTCTGGATCGTTATCTCTCTCAGTCATCTATCTCTCTCTACCTCTCTCTCTGGCTAGTTATCACTCTCTCTCTCCTCTATTTCTTTCCACCTCTCTCCCTTTCTCCTCCTCTCTCTCTCTCTCTCCCTCATTTTCTCTGTCTGATAATCTCTCTCTCAATTCAAGGGGCTTTATTGGCATGGGAAACATGTGTTGACATTGCCAAAGCAAGTGAGGTAGATAATAGTAAAATAGTCTCTCTCTCTCTCTCTCCTTTCTCTACTTTAACAGTTATTCAGTTATTCACTAACACTTCCTGCTAATTGGGCAAGGTGCCATCCAATTCTTGACATCCCAAACCCCCACATCAAGAGACTAGAAAACATTTTCAGCAATGGCATCATAGATATAGGCAACAATACTCACTTAGCAGTAACATTGGCACTTTGATTACATGTCTAATATGGTAAACTCCGTCTTCTGCAATGCCTTTATGTGGTTTGAATTACCTGGTGGGTTTGTGAGTCAAAATTGAATACCAACCTCTAAATCCTTTGTTTGTTTTCAACGTATTCACTTCCTCTGTTCATTGAGTTTTAATGTGACAACTTGAATCCCTTTTAACTTTTAAACCTTGGTAATAAGTCGGTACGTGCACTTCTTTCAGCGGCGGTTTGCGTTGCAGCTTTAAGCTCGGAAACGCTATGGCGTCTAGTTGTTTGCTCTCCAAACTGAACCCTTCAGTCAGTAAACACTGTGTTTCAATGGTCCCTGGTTGGGCCTCAGTGCAAACACACAGGTTCTGACCTGCATATTGACTGTTGATAATGGATGTTTTTTTATGAATAAAGAAGGAAACAACATTTGCAAACAGCGGTCATATTCAGTTCATTAGGGGGCAAACTATCTTAATGAATTATTGGCAGAGGTGGAAATATGAACTACCAGTGATATGGGAAGGGGGGGAAATGCTGTACACAGCTAAGCCATTGGTGTGCATTTAACTCGGAAACTGCTAAATGTACACCATTTTCAGAGTCCCACTGAACTGGTGTTAAAATAACACTTTTGAAAGTGTTAAAGATTTAACTCTGTTGCAATGTTAGTCATTCAACTCTTACATTAACTTTATTGTGGTGTTTGCATAGCTCTAATGTAGAGTAATACCAGCGTGGTCACCCATGATACAAGTCAGTATTCGACGTCCAACCATGTCTGAGGACACCTGGGATGAGTTGAAGTGTAAATCGGCCACTAGGGGCAACAGTGGGCGCTGTCACCTTCAAGTAGGTTTTGGTTTTTCTAGGACTATGATGTTAGAGACGGGGATGATGGATAGGCATTAGCATCTGATTTCAAAGGTTATTTTCGAATCCAGTGATATAAATATGTATGTTTTAACCCTAACCTTAACAATTCGTAGTTAATGTCTAAAAATGAATCTGAAACACTTCAACATTTGACATTTGCAACAACTTGGACATTTGATGTTTGAGAAAAATGGATGAACGTCTAATTCTGACATGAGACTCTGAGAGCTAGTTGAGTAATACTCAACACCTACAGTGTAAAACATAACAGTTGATTTAGAGTAAACTGTACTCACTTTGGTTAGTACAGACTTTGTTACACTTTCTCAGTGTAACAAATTAACACCTGTAGTGTTACAGTAAATAGTTTTTGTGGTGTTGTTTTAACACTTTATGGTGGAAAGCCTGATTTGCATTATTTCCCAGAGTGCCTTTTCTTTTGGAGTAAATTGTAGAGTTACCAGACATTACTGTATTTTTTAGAGACAGAGATCATGGTTATTGAATTCCTTCCTTTTAAAGGCCTGTGCCTTTCACCAAGTGAGTACCTACTGTACTTAAACGCTATGACAATACAATACATATATCATCAGGCCCTACTTTGATGGCCTAGTCTTACCTTAAAAATAGTGTTAGGAAACTCCTGGTTTACAGGCTACATCACGTCTGCAAGTCACATTATGTTGGCTTGCAAAGTGATGTGTAATTCCTATTGGTATCCAGACAAAGTTATGCGTTCCAACTGTTGAAATTTTTCTTCTTCTTCAACCTGCATTCGTTATGACTGTCAGGGTTAGGAAAGTTGATAAGAAGATTACCTAAACCATTTAAACTGGAATAACCATTTAACTAGCGGGTGCAATAAATCAAACTAATAGATTGGATTTGTTTAGAAGAATGTCATCATGTCATCTTTGTGTAGCATAAAATTAACCAATCAATGAAAATACAAAAAAAACAGATATTAGAAACATTCCCCCCAAAATCTAATTGCTGTAGAGCATGCTGGGAAATATAATAACGGACTATTGAACTCTGGTTATTAACACCAACACTGGGGAATATTTTACAACACTGAGTGTTAGTTTTACTCTTAAAGAGTGAATTTAACTCCTGAATCAGTATTGGCAATTTTACTAAGAAAAATCAACAAAGGCCAATTTGCTGTGTATGTTCCATCTCTATCAATTCAGTTCAATATTTTCCCTTTGCTCTGAACATAACATCCTTCTGTATCTATCAAGTAACCTCAAAGTACCCCCCTGTTGTTTTCTTCAAAGTACTGTATCTGCCTCATATCACATCCCCTTTGGTTCTCTGCAACAGCTCACTTGGAAGGGAGAGGAAAGAGAGAAAAATAACAGCATTTCCATTTGCACCAAACATGCAAGGACATGGTGAAAACTGCTCCGAGCAGAGATTTGCTCCTGTTAATATGTTTCAAACAGACTATTAGGATTGCATTCCTTCAATAGCTGCTAGCCACTAGCACGGTGGGCCTCCTGTGATGGGTTGACACCACAGGGCCAGGTAAAAGGGAAATCAATGAGAGTCAAGTGCATATAAACAGGATATTATGTGTGAGCAGATTCCAGCGCACGAACACCAGCGAGAGCCCAGGAGCCAATACGGTTAAGCTCCACACACTGATCGATTCCTAATCAGGTGGAGATACCGTGTGTGTGTGTGTGTGTGTGTGTGTGTGTGTGTGTGTGTGTGTGTGTGTGTGTGTGTGTGTGTGTGTGTGTGTGTGTGTGTGTGTGTGTGTGTGTGTGTGTGTGTGTGTGTGTGTGTGTGCGTGTGTGTGTGTGCGTGTGCGTGAGGGTGTGTGTCTGAGAGTGAGTAAGTGTTAGTAGATTGATGTAACTGTTTGAATGAGAGTGCTCATGCATTTGTCAAAGGAAAGGCAAATCATATTAAACAGCCTTATTGTACACCTCTCTGTGATGGTGAAGTACTGGGCTTAGCACAGAACTGGAAAGTTGTCGGACTGATGTTCAAGTCTACTTGATGACATATCTTTAAAAAAAATGTAGAACTACATTTGGACAGTACTCTAATAAAATAGCATGATTTAAAGAAGACTGCAATGCTATTTGTAAGTTGAATATAATATAATAATACGACACATCAATATTAGAACCTCTTCCATTTTCATTGTATGTCTGTTCTTTGAACATTATTGGAACATCATTTTATAAAATTATTCTGTATTATTTATTCGAGTCTTGCAAAAAAAATCTGTTGTTTGTTTTCATAGCCTTATTAATAATACGTCCATCAATATTAGCCAAATATTCCAGGAAGGTGATCTCAGAATAACTTCAATTGCTCACACATTTTATTGCTGCAGGGCATTCTGAAAATGCTACTGGAGCATCATGTCAACAACGTCGGACTTTATGAGATTCTTCTGGACAAATGTATTGTCATGGGTGTTGGAGATAACGTTTCTATGATCATTAGCAGAACATTCCTGTCACGTTTTCTCAGAACCACTTGTGCTAAATCCAGACGTAATTGCTGAAGTATGTTCAGGGAACGTTATTGGAACAATTATGTCATAACCATAACAGTCATAACCTCACACTATAACATGAGTGTCTTGTGGTGATGTTCCCTGCATGTTGTTTTGGGTGTTTAGGATGACGTCTTCATCAACGTTCACAGAACGTGTCTGTAATGTTTTTTTTTCTTCAGAACCTAGTCAATTGAATCGTTATTGTTGAAGTTTGATCAGGGAATGCTTTTGGAACACCATGTCATAATGTTCTTCTCAGGGGAGCAACTTTGGTTTTAGAAGTGGGGGACACAACTTTTTTGATTAGAAAAATTCCAGTCGGATAAACACTCCAAACAGCCTACCCGACTGCTCGGAGGCGTCCGCATGGTCCTAAAGCACACCTTTCCCTAGTTTTGCATCTCATTCCAATGATAAAACTGGGGGGGGGGACAAATATGCAATTTCACAATGTGGGTCCCCATTGAAATTTGCACTAATGGTTCTACTATAACTTTATGCGAGTCTTGTAGGATTACCTGCTTGTTGTTATGGGTGTTTTCAATGACATCTCCAACAACATTAGCAGAACGTTCTATTAATGTTTTCTCAGAACCACTCCCATTAATCCCATATTTTGTGGCGGCGGTATGTTCTAAGGACATAACTGGAACGTTGTTATTACATTCCCGGGCAACGTAATAAGAACCTGTGCACATTTGAGTGAATGTCAGGAGAACATTCCACCGATATTTCATCTCAAACATTTTCTTAGAAACATTCAAAGAATGCTTTTGTGATGTTGTCATCCTAATGTTACACCAAACTCTAACTAGAACCTAATGGGAATGTTAACTAGTCCTGGGAATGGTAACTAGTCCTGGGAACGTTAACTAGTCCTGGGAATGTTAACTAGTCCTGGAAATTTTCTCTCTCTCTCTCTCTCTCTCTCTCTCTCTCTCTCTCTCTCTCTCTCTCTCGACAGAAGTGGGCTATATTAGTCTCTTTGATGTCTGCCTTTTATTCTATTAGAAGAATGTGTCCTAGATGCCTGTATACCCCTCTGTTCTCTGGGAGCCTGTGGTGAGCTGTCCCTGGAGTTCCTGAGTTTTTAACCTGTGCCAGGCCTCATGTGTGGCTAGATTTGAGCCAGAGCTCAGAAAGTGTGTTGGATTTCATCTCTCAACAGTGGCTGCTACCATGTGTTTGTAAATACATCTGTGTTAATGACTAAGTCGGTTCTTGATGAACGTTTGTTTTTTCACATAAACAAATTTCCCAGAACTATCTGAGCTGCTCAGTCTGAGGTGGCTACTTAGCGGCCCCGTCGACCCCTAGGCTCCAGGGACTAATCCACGGGGCTAAAGGTCATCCTCAGGGTCTTGATCCTGGAGAAACCCCTGGCTGGGTATGTTTCGTATTTCTCCTCAATGGCCAATGTCTGACTACATCATAATACCTCTCATTACTCTCTCCCGGTGAGCCCCTGTAACACCCTGCTACTCCTTTCCACCCCCCCCCCCCCCCCCAACAGGGTTCAATAGAGTAGTAGGGGCCTGAAGGGAACCAGAGGACCAACACGGGCCATAGCCCTCCTTAGCCCATGATTAGAGCCTTTCCTTGGGCTAGGCTTCTGACCTGTGGCCCAGGCCTGTGTGAACCTTCCTTTAATTATATTAGCTGTGGTGTTCAGAACCTTGGCCTTGCCTTTCACAAGCACTTTAAATCTCCAGGGTGGTTTTCATCACCAACTGATTTGAAAGTGCTTTGGTCGGCTATGCTAAGCTCCATCATCATAACTATTTCTCAGACAAGGTCATGTCACATTAACTATTGAAGATGTAGTTAATGTGCATGGCCCTCCTTTTTTAAATTTTTTCATCACTGGCACTTTTAAGCCTGAGTGACAGCTGCGGCCCGCCCATGTCTTATTCTGACAGAGTGGGTGGTCAAGTTGATGCGCGCGCGCATGCACACACACACACACACACACAGACATACACACACACACGCACACGCACACCACCTCTCTCCTTAATGATAATCTGCTAGCTGTGAGTAATGATCACCCCAAATGCTTGGTTGCACTTTCATGGCCCCTCTCAATCAGACACTACCCACCTGAGAGCTAAAGTTACCAGCCATTACCAGAGATTTACTATACACAACATACAAACTCAACGGTTTCAAGTCCAAGTTTACATTACGACTACCTCTCTCTCACACACACACAGATGCTAGTTTTCTACCTCTCTTTTTACCTCTCTACGTGACAGAGCCGACGGGGAGAAGGCTGTTGGCTACAATCTCAGTTGGAAATGGTTAAAAATATCTATAATGAATAATCAAGAGTCACTTGAAGGCATAAAGCGCGCTGCTTGCCTGTGTAACCTAGCCGTGTAGCGCAGCTCAGCATCATATCCCAGAGGACCTCAGAGATGGAATTAGCGTCGTGTTCCATCTAATTGCTCAGCGCTGGCAAATTAAGGTGCCCTTATTCAACTACGCATTTGTGAGAACGTATTCATGCTGTTTGTTTCATGTTTAAATCGACAGATATTTGCACATGAACAGATGAAGCATCGTTGTTAATTACATTGAGTTGGGTAGTGTTTGGGAGCTAAAGTATCACAGAGAGACTAAATTGGCTTCACTCACACTGATTAGCAGTCATTTATTACTAGGACACAGTTTGTTTCCTTTAAAACTTAAAACACAATATAGAAATATGCACAAAGAAATGCTAACATTGCAAATGCCTTTGTTGGGTGAAACAGTGTGGATCTGTGATAGCATAATGCTAATGCATTCTTAGTGATTATATACAGTGCATTCGGAAAGAATTCAGATTCCTTGACTTTTTCCACATTTTGTTATATTACAGATTTATTCTAAAATGGATTAAATTATACTTTTTACTCATCGATCTACAGACCCATAATGACTAAGAGAAAATATTTTTTTGATTTTGTTACAAATTTACAAAAACTAAAAAACATAACTAGCTTTTTTACATAAGTATTCAGACCCTTTGCTATGAGACTCAAAATTGAGATTAGGCGCTCTCAATGGGCACTCTGACAGAGCTCCAGAGATCCTCGGTGGAGTTGGGAGAACCTTCCAGAAGAACAACCATCTCTGCAACACTCCATCAATAACCCCTTAATGGTAGAGTGGCCAGATGGAAGCCACTCCTCAGTTAATGGCACATGACTGCCCACTTGGAATTTGCCAAAAGGCACCTAAAAACTCTCAGACCATTAGAAACAAGATTCTCTGGTCTGATGAAGCCAAGATTGAACTCTTTGGCCTGAATGCCAAGTGTCACGTCTGGAGGAAACCTGGCACCATCCCTATGGTGAAGCATATCTCCCTCACCAACTTCAAACATCAGCTATCCGAGCAGCTAACCGATCGCTGCAGCTGTACATAGTCTATTGGTAAATAGCCCACCCATTTTCACCTACCTCATTCCCATACTGTTTTTATACTGTTTTTTTATTTATTTATTTACTTTTCTGCTCTTTTGCACACCAATATCTCTACCTGTACATGACCATCTGATCATTTATCACTCCAGTGTTAATCTGCAAAATTGTAATTATTCGCCTACCTCCTCATGTCTTTTGCACACATTGTATATAGACTGCCCCTTTTTTTCTACTGTGTTATTGACTTGTTAATTGTTTACTCCATGTGTAACTCTGTGTTGTCTGTTCACACTGCTATGCTTTATCTTGGCCAGGTCGCAGTTGCAAATGAGAACTTGTTCTCAACTAGCCTACCTGGTTAAATAAAGGTGAAATAAAAAAAATAAAAAAATGTAAAAAATGGTGGTGGTAGCATCATTCTGTGGGGATGTTTTTCAGCGGCAGGGACTGGGAGACTAGTCGGGATCAAGGCAAAGATGAACGGAGCAAAGTACAGAGAGATCCTTGATGAAAACCTGCTTCAGAGTGCTCAGGACCTCAGACTGGGATGAAGGTTCACCTGTCAATGGGACAACGACCCTAAGCACACAGCCAAGACAACGGAGGAGTGGCTTTTGGACAAGTCTCTGAATGTCCTTGAGTGGCCACACCCAGAGCCCAAACTTGATCCCGATCTCTGGAGAGACATGAAAAATAGCTGTGCAGCAATGCGCCGCATCTAACCTGACAGAGCTTGAGAGGATTTGCATTAAAACCTGTTTTTGCTTTGCCATTACAGGGTATTGTGTGTAGATTAATGAGGGAACAAAAACAATTTAATCAGTTTTAGAATACGGCTGTAATGTGACTCAAAGTAGCCACCCTTTGCCTTGATGACAGCTTTGCCAACTCTTGGCATTCTCTCAACCAGCTTCATAAGGTAGTCACCTGGAATGCATTTCAATTAACATTTGTGCCTTGTTAAAAGTTCATTTGTGGAATTTCATTCATTCTTTAATGTGTTTGAGCCAATCAGTTATGTTGTGACAAGGTAGGGGTGGTACACAGAAGATAGCCCTATTTTGTGAAAGACCAAGTCCATATTATGGCAAGAACAGCTCAAAAAAGCAAAGAGAAACGACAGTCCATCATTACTTTAAGACATGAAGGTCAGTCGATCTTGAAAATGTCAAGAACTTTAAAAGTTTCTAGAAGTGCAGTCGCAAAAACCATCAAGCGCTATGATGAAACTGGCTCTCATGAGGACTGCCATAGGAAAGGAAGACCCAGAGTTACCTCTGCTGCAGAGGATCTTAAGGAGCGGACCTTTTTTTCTTCAATTTTTGCCTATTATGACATACCCAAATCTAAATGCCTGTAGCTCAGGACCTGAAGCAAGGATATGCATTTTCTTGATACCATTTGAAAGGAAACACTTTGAAGTTTGTGGAAGTGTGAAATTAATGTAAAATCACATAACACATTATATCTGGTAAAAGATAAAGCAGGAGAATGGTCACAATGTATTATTACAGGTTAGGTGCAATTTCAAGTGTATGTGCAAAGTTTAGATTGATCCAATGAACCATTGCATTTCTGTTCAAAATGTTGTATCTAGTCTGACCAAATGTGCCTAATTGGTTTATTGATACATTTTGAAGTTCATAACTGTGCACTCTCCTCAAACAATAGCATGGTATTATTTCACTGTAATAGCTACTGTAAATTGGTCAGTGCCGTTAGATTAACAATAATTTAAGCTTTCTGCCCATATCAGATATGTCTATGTCCTGGGAAACGTTCTTGTTACTTACAACCTCATGCTAATCACATTAACCTACGTTAGCTCAACCGTCCCACGGGGGGGACACCAATCCTGAGTTCAAGTAACAGACACATCTCAACATCAACTGTTCAGAGGAGACTGCGTGAATCAGGCTTTCATCGTCAAATTGCTGCAAAGAAACCCCTTCTAAAGGACACCAATAATAAGAAGAGACTTTCTTGAGCCAAATAACACGAGAAATGGGCATTAGACCAGTCGAAATCTGTACTTTGGTCTGATGAGTCCAAACTGGCGATTTTTGGTTCCAACAGCCGTGTCTTTGTGAGACATGGAGTAGGTGAACAGATGATCTCGTTCCCACCGTGAAGCATGGAGGAGAAGGTGTGATGGTGTGGGGATGCTTTGCTGGTGAAACTGTTGTTGATTTATTTAGAATTCAAGGCACACTTAACCAGCATGGCTACCACAGCATTCTGCAGCGATACGCCATCCCATCTGGTTTGTGCTTAGTGGGACTATCATTGATTTTTCAACAGGACAATGACTCAAAACACACCTCCAGGCTTTGTAAGGACTATTTGATCAAGAAGGAGAGTGATTGAGATGGTTTGGGAGACGTTGAACCACAGAGTGAAGGAAAAGCAGCCCACAAGTGCTCAGCATATGTAGGAACACCTTCAAGACTGTTGGAAAAGCATTCCTCATGAAGCTGTTTGAGAGATTGCCAAGTGTGTGCAAAGCTGTCATCAAGGCAAAGGGTGTCTACTTTGAAGAATCTAAAATCTAAAATAGATTTAGATTTGTTTAACACTTTTTTTGGTTACTACATGATTCCATATGTGTAATTTCATAGTTTTGATGTCTTCACTATTATTCTACAATGTAGAAAAACCCTTGCATGAGTAGGTGTGTTCAAACTTTTGACTGGGATTGTATATACTGTATATATATACATATAAATATATATATATATATGAGTCCCGTTGGACTCATTTATACTGTATATATATAGTGCACTGCATGCCAGAGATGGTTAGCTGTAGATTGTGTTCTCTTACAGGCACCTTATAGATATCCTTGTGGTGCTTTGGCATTAATAAATACAAGCTTTTAGCGGTGGGTGCCACAAGGTACAGGGCACTTCAATGTATTTATTGCTGCAATAACATTAAAAAATTAAAGTGGATGTGGGCTAAATGCTATTCCCATCTCCTTCACACAGCTGTCTCTAAATCAGAGTAAATGTAGGGGGAGGCTGGCTAAGGCTGGCTCAGGCTGGCCCAGCGTAGCTCGGGTGCCTGGGCACCATTGTACCAATGTACGATTTTAAATAGGCTCTCCATAGCTCCGGTGCATGGGCAAAAGTGTACCAGTGTACTGGCTAAGGGAAAAAGAAAGGCTGGGCATAGACCAGTGGTAGTGGCTACTGCTAGCCCACAGTGGTATCTCATCCATTGCCGAGCAAGCCCCCATTCACATCGAGGGGGCTGTAGTGGAGAGGGTTTGAAAGCTTCAAGTTGCTCAGTGTCCACATCACTAAGGATCGATCATGATCCACGCACACCAACACAGTAGTGAATAGGGGACGACAACGCCTTTTCCCTCTCAGGAGTCTGAAATGATTTGGCATGGGCCCTCAGCTCTTCAAAACGTTCTACAGCTGCAAGTTGAGAGCATCTTGACTAGCTGCATCGCCGCTTGGTATGGGAACTGCTTGCCATCCGACCGCAAGGCGAGTAACGCGTACGGCCTAGTGCATCACTGCGACCGAGCTCTCTGCCTCCAGGACCTCCATACCAGGGATGTGTCGGAGGAAGGCCCAAAAATGTTTCATAGACTCCAGACACCCAAGTCATTGACTGTTCTCTGTGCTACCGCATGGCAAGCGGTACCGGTTCACCATGTCTGGAACCAACGGGACTCTGAACACCTTCTCCCCCAAGCCATAAGACTGCTAAAGAGTTAAATAGTTTCCCAGACTTTCTGCACTGACCATTTTTGCACTAAAATGTTTTTACTCATACGCTGCGGGTATCTTATTCTCTATCCTGTTGCCTAGTCACTTTATTCCTAGTAATATGTACATACAGGGCCTTCGGAAAGTATTCAGACCCCTTGACTTTTTCAAAATTTGTTAGTTTACACCCTCACTCTAAAATGCATTAAATAGTTTTTCCCCCCCTCAACAATCTCCACACAATACCCCATAAGGACAATACCCCAAAAATATATATATTTTTAACAGAAATATCAAATTTCCATAAGTATTCAGACCCTTTACTCAGTACTTTGTTGAAGCACCTTTGGTAGCGATTACAAAAGCAAGTCTTCTTGGGTATGACGCTACAAGCTTGGCACACCTGTATTGCCAGCAGCATACCACCCTGCATACCACTGCTGGCATGCTTCTGAAGCTAAGCAGGGTTGGTCATGGTCAGTTCCTGGATTTAAGACCAGATGCTGCTGGAAGTGGTGTTGGAGGGCCAGTAGCAGGCACTCTTTCTTCTGGTCTAAAAAAAGATATCCCAATGCCCCAGGGCAGTGATTGGGACACTGCCCTGTGTAGGTTGCTGTCTTTTGGATGGGACGATAAACGGGTGTCCTGACTCTCTGAGGTCATTAAAGATCCCATGGCACTTATTGTAAGAGTAGGGGTGTTAACCCTGGTGTCCTGGCTAAATTCCCAATCTGGCCCTCAAACCATCATGCTTTCAGGACTCTCCAGAGATGTTTGATATGGTTCAAGTTTGGGCTCTGGCTATTTTGGCTATGTGCTTAAGGTCATGGTCCTGTTGGATGGTAAACCTTCACTCCAGTCTGAGGTCATGAGGCCTCTGGAGCAGGTTTTCATCAAGGATCTCTCTTTCTTTACTTTGCTTGTTTCATCTTTGCCTCAATTCTGACTAGTCTCCCAGTCCATGCCACTGAAAAACT
This sequence comes from Oncorhynchus nerka, assembly GCF_034236695.1. NCBI lineage: Eukaryota > Metazoa > Chordata > Actinopteri > Salmoniformes > Salmonidae > Oncorhynchus > Oncorhynchus nerka. Next base: position 16,397,907 of record NC_088396.1, on the reverse strand, counting down.
TCCCCACAGCATGATGCTGCCACCACCATGCTTCATCGTAGGGATAGTGCTAGGTTTCCTCAAGACGCGCCACTAGGCATTCAATCCAAAGAGTTCAAATTTGGTTTCATCAGACCAGATAATCTTGTTTCTCATGGTCTGAGAGTCTTTAGGTGCCTTTTGGCAAACTCCAAGCGGGCTGTCATGTGTCTTTTACTGAGGAATGGCTTCCATCTGGCCACTCTACCATAAAGGTGGACTGATTGGTGGACTGCTGCAGAGATAGTTGTCCTTCTGGAAGGTTCTCCCATCTCCACAGAGGATCTATAGAGCTCTGTCAGCCTGACCATCGGGTTCTTGGTCACCTCCCTGACCAAGGCCCTTCTTCCCCGATTGCTCAGTTTGGCCAGGCAGCCAGCTCTAGTGTTGGTGGTTCCAAACTTCTTCCATTTAAGAATGATGGAGGTCACTGTGTTCCTG